>NW_028221686.1:0-58848 GCF_014529385.1 Adiantum capillus-veneris
TTATCGAGTCGATTGTCATACCTTAGCACAAGATCTCCTTCATTGATGCCTTTGTCCTTCAGTTTCTTGTCAAGCTTTTCCTTCGTCTGTGTGTCTTTCCTCTTGTAGCACTCGTATGCTGCTTCTCTTTTCCACTCAAGCTCAGCTAGGGTAAGAAGTCCATCCCATCCATGCTTCTTGATCATCTTGTGTTGCTTTGCCATGAAGTCGCATTGTTGGAATGTTGAGCTCAATTGGTTGTAAAGCCTCTTCACCATAGACCAAGAAATGGTGTGAACTCCATGGCTTCCCTATATGTGGTTCGATACGCCCACAAGGAACCATCCAAGAAGTCATCCCACAACTTTGTCTTGTTTTTCACCATCTTTCTAATGATGCCTGCAATGACACCATTAGCTTTTTCTACCAAACCATTTGATTGGGGATAGTAGGGTGTACTATGACGATGTAGAATGTGAAGTTCTTCATAGACTTCTGTAAGCAAGCCCTTTCTAAACCCTGGACCATTATCAGAAAACAATCTCCAAAGGTGTGCCAAATATACAACAAATGTGAGGGGTACACAAACTTGCTAACTGTCTTCTCATTCACTCTTGCCACACTTTGAGCTTCTACCCACTTTCAAACGGACCATTTGCAAGGACTAGCTGCTTGGCCCAACATATCCGCAAGAAAAATCTTTTTTGCAGTGAGTTCCTGTGCAAAATGACCACCACACGCTTCCTCATGCAAACCTTTTAGAATGGCTGGGATTTCCTCAATAGTTGGTACTCTTCTGCACTTTTGATCCTTCCCTCTTTGATAAAGGGATCCTTCTAGAAAGAGATACGTGCTTGCCTTTTTCATGAGTCTCCTCTTCTCAGCCTTCGTGAAGTCTTGTGGAAACACACCCTACAAAATGTAGCTAATAATGGGAGTCAATGACTCCAATCCCTGGTATCTCGGTTGCTTGACAGTTGCTGCCACCATGATGACCTGCACTTCTTTCTCAACACATGTAGCTACTTGTTGTGCAAGTAAATTGGCATCTTCATTCTGTTCCTAGGAATATGATATAGTTGCACTTCTTCAAATTGATTAAACAATCTTCGAATGGCATGAACTTTTTGTAAAGTATGGAGCCTGATTTACCCTTGTAATTTTCTATGGTAAAAGCGCACATTTGTAAGGCCCCCATTATGAGGAGAAGCCATCGTGCGTGAAGGAAAATCACTCACCGGAAGCCAAAATTTTCACGGACAAGAATCAGGGGCAACTTTAAAGGCCTTGGGGGCGGAGGCCCCGAGACTTTTTTTTTTGCCCGAATATTATGGCCACGGCGGCCGGAAAGTGGTTGGAAAACAACCGGTCGGTTGGCTGGTGGCCGGTAGTCAATGGCCGATGGCCGGGTGGTCGGAAGTCAATGGCCGGTGGCCGGTGGTCGGAAGTCAATGGCCGGTGGCCGGTGGCTGAATTCAAAAGCGGACTTGTCTTCTCAAGGGCGGCCACACATGGGCGGATTGGAGGGTCCGATTTGGACTTATTCGCACAAGGGCGGCTACATATGGCTGTCTCTCATAAGAGAGGGCAGCCCTTTTGGCCTATAAAAGGAGGCCATTTCTACACACATTTCATAGTGTGAAGTTGATGCAACAAGGTGAGTGTGAGGTGGTGAGAGTGAAGCAAGGCGGGAGCTCCATTAAGGGTATAATCCCTTTGTAAACTACTTCTTGTTTTGAAGTACTAAAGCCATTGAGTGGCTGCTTTCCCGTGGACGTAGCCCACATTGGTGAACCATGTATATCGTGTGTACTCTCTCTCTCTCTCTCTCCACTCTATAATCTCATGTATATAATTTGTCTCTCTCCATTAAGTAATCTACTCAATTATCTATTTAGCTACGTCTTATTTCCTAACAACTGGTATCAGAGCAAGGTTTGCTCGTAGTTAAATTATCTCAAGGAAATGATTCCTTGAATTGAGTGGGAGTTATGGCAGAGGAAGGGAAGCTCAAGATTGAGAAGTTCAACGGCAAAAACTACCAACATTGGAAGATGCAGATTGAAGACTATCTCTACCAGAAGGACCTCTATTTGCCACTAGGCGGTCTTGCAAAGAAGCCCGCAACAATGGCAGATGAAGCATGGATTGTCCTTGATCGAAAGGCACTGGGAACAATCCGTTTAAGCTTGGCGTCAACGGTGGCCTTCAATGTTTCGGAGATGAAGACCACGGAGGACTTGATGAAGTCACTTGACAACTTCTACAAGAAACCATCGGCATCCAATAAGGTATTTCTTATGAAGCGCTTGTTCAATCTAAAGATGGCAGAGAATGGTTCAGTTGCAGAACACCTAAATGACTTTAACACAAATAAGTCAACTTCGATTAGTGAAAATAAATTTCGATGACGAAGTGCGAGCTCTCCTTATACTATCATCTCTACCGGATAGTTGGGACAGCCTTGTGATGGCTGTAAGTAATTCTATCTCTGGCACAAATACTCTTAAGTTTGATGATGTTGTGGGTGTTCTCCTAAGCGAGGAAATGCGAAGGAGAAGCACAGGAGAATCATCAAGTGTCGCACTATCAGTGGAAACAAGAGGAAGGCTTAAGGAGAGGTTCAAAAACCAAAAGGGTCGTGATCGCTCAAAGCGGAGCAAGTCACGCACAAAGTCAGTTCTTGAATGTTGGAACTGCGGCAAGAAGGGCCACATCAAGAAGGATTTTTGGTCCAAGAAGAAGAAGGAGACAGAGTCTCAAGACAACAAGCCAACATCGGAGGCCAATGTGGCAGGTAAAGTAGAGCAAGATGCTCTAATTCTCTCATTAGACAATGTGTCTAATTCCTGGATAGTAGATTCCGGGGCTTCATTCCATGCGACACCACACAAGCAACATTTCCAAGACTACACCAAAGGTAATTTTGGGTATGTATACTTGGGAGATGATGAAGCTTGTGAGATTGTCGCAAAGGTACAGTTTCTGTCAAAACTGCTAACGGAAATGAATGGAAGATTAAAGATGTTAGGCATGTTCCTTCTCTTCGCAAAAATTTGATATCTACAGGACAATCGGACAATGAAGGTCACAACATTGCATTCGGAAACAAATGGTGGAAGATCTCAAAGGGATCTTTGGTGGTTGCCAAGGGTGAAAAAAGTCGGTACACTTTACTTGTGTACTGTTAGCACGCAACCTTCAGCTTGTGCAACAACTACAGAAGTTGACAGTGCGGTGTGGCACTACCGACTTGGGCATATGAGTGCCAAAGGAATGCAAATCCTTCAAACAAAGAAGCTTCTACCAGGTTTGAAAGAAGTGGACTTAGAGTTCTGTGAAGATTGTGTTCATGGTAAACAAAAGAGGGTAAAATTTCAAAAATCAGGAAATGAAAGAAAAAATAAAAAACTTGAGTTGGTTCATTCTGATGTTTGGGGTCCTGCAAGTACACCATCACTTGGTGGCTCATTGTACTATGTAACATTCATAGACGATGCGACTAGAAAAACATGGTTTTATGTCATGAAGAATAAATCCGATGTATTTTCTATATTTCAAAGGTGGAAAGCCTTTGTGGAGAATGAAACAGGTACCAAGGTTAAATGCCTCAGATCCGACAATGGAGGCGAATATTGCAGCCAAGCTTTTGAAAGCTTTTGTGCTAGCAATGGCATTCGGAGGCAAAGGACAACCCCAAGGACACCTCAACAAAATGGGATTTGGGAAAGGATGAACAGGACAATCATGGAACGAGCACGAAGCATGCGGCTACATGCAGGCCTACCGCTTGAGCTTTTGGCGGAAGCTGTAAGTACGTCTATGTACTTAATCAATCGGTCACCCTCAACGGCATTGGATGGGGGAGTTCCAGAAGAGGCATGGACAGGTAAACCGGTGACTTATGCATTTCTCAAAGTGTTTGGGTGTGAGGCTTTCATGCACATAGATAGAAGCCTAAGATCAAAGTTAGATGCAAAGTCCAAAAAGTGTTTCTTCATTGGCTATGGAGAAGGAGACTTTGGGTATTGCCTATGGAATCCTGAAGATGGTAAAATCTTAAGGAGTAGGGATGTAATTTTTAACGAAAAAATATGTACAATGGTTACTTGGAAACAAAACAAACAAAAGAAACAGGTGATGAGTACATGGAGCTTGAGGACGGTGAAGACTCAAGGACTGCAAACGGTGACAATGTGCAACAACATCAACCAAATGAGGAGCCTCAACCTATTCCCCGAAGATCTACAAGAGCAAGTAGACCTCCAGAAAGGTTTGTTCCTTCCTTCAACCATCTCTTGATCGCAGATTCTGGAGAGCCGGAATCATATGAAGAAGCTATGCAACATGAATCCAAAGAAGAATGGACGAAGAGCATGCAAGTGGAGATGGACTCACTACATCGCAACCAAACATGGGAGTTGGTTGAGTTGCCTCAGGTAAGCGGGCACTTCAAAAAAAATGGGTGTACAAGCTAAAGGAAGAAGAAGGTGGGAAGAAAAGGTACAAGTCTAGGCTTGTGGTAAAAGGTTTTTCTCAAAAGAAAGGTATTGACTTCAATGAAATAGTTTTCTCCTGTTGTAAAAATGAACTCAATTACGCTTGTCTTAAGCCTTGTGGCTGCTCATGATCTAAATCTCGAGCAAATGGATGTAAATACGACATTCCCTCACGGTGACTTAGAGGAGGAAATCTACATGCTTCAACCAAAGGGGTATGAAGTAAAAGGTAAGGAGAAAATGGTTTGCAGATTAAAGAAGAGCTTGTATGGTTTAAAGCAAGCATCAAGACAATGGTACTTGAAGTTTGATCGATGGATGTTGGATCATGGATTCACAAGATGCGACTCGGATCACTGCGTCTACACGGAGAATTTGGGAGATGGGAAATTCATCATCCTAATGTTGTATGTTGATGACATGTTGATTGCAAGTGCTAACATGCAGGACATCAAAGACCTAAAAGAGGAGCTGTCCAAATCTTTTCCAATGAAAGATTTAGGTGCTGCAAAGAGGATACTTGGTATGAAAATATCAAGGGACAGGACGAAGAAGACAATAAAGCTATCTCAAGAAGATTACATCAAGAAGGTACTAGAAAGGTTTGCAATGCAAAATGAAAAACCAGTTTCTACACCTTTGGCTGGTCATTTTAAACTAACGAAGGATATGTGTCCAAAGACACAAGAGGAGATAGCCTATATGTCTAAAGTTCCATATGCTGCAGCGGTAGGTTCTCTAATGTATGCTATGGTTTGGACAAGGCTAGACATTGCACATGCAGTGGGAGTTGTGAGTAGGTTCATGGACCACCCAGGTAAAGAGCATTGGCAAGCTGTGAAGTGGATACTTAGGTATCTAAACGGGACAATAACAAATGTTTTGTATTTTGGAGGAACTGATATTTTTCTAGAAGGGTATGCTGATGCAGATATGGCAGGTGACAAAGATACTCAAGGAGCACTACTGTCTATGTGTTCACGGTTGGAGGCACAGCAGTAAGCTGGGCTTCAAAGCTGCAGAAAGTGGTTTCACTTTCTACCACGGAAGCAAAGTATGTAGCAATGATGGAGGCAAGCAAAGAAATTCTGTGGCTTCACAGATTCTTAGAAGATCTTGGATTCAAACAAGACAATTGTGTCTTGTACAGTGATAGCCAAAGCACTATCCATCTTGCGAAGAACTCAGCCTTTCATTCAAGGACAAAGCACATTGAGGTGAGATGTAACTTCATACGCACTCTTTTGGAAGAGGGACAACTAAAGCTAGGAAAGGTGCATACAAGTGAAAATCCTGCAGACATATTTACAAAGGTGGTCACCAAGGAGAAGTTGAGCTTTTGCTCATCTTCAATCGGCATTCAAGGATAAGAAGCCAGAATGGAAAGCAGTCACAGGTTTCGTTTGGAGATCAGTCTCCAAGTGGGAGATTGTTAAGTATGGAGCCTGATTTATACTTGTAATTTTCTGTGGTAAAAGCGCACATTTGTAAGGCCCCCATTATGAGGAGAAGCCATCGTGCGTGAAGGAAAATCACTCACCGGAAGCCAAAATTTTCACGGCCAAGAATCAGGGGCAACTTTAAAGGCCTCGGGGGCGGAGGCCCTCGAGACTTTTTTTTTTGCCCGAATATTATGGCCGGACGGCGGCCGGAAAGTGGTTGGAAACAACCGGTCGGTTGGCCGGTGGCCGGTAATCAATGGCCGATGGCCAGTGGTCAGAAGTCAATGGCCGGTGGTCGGTGGTCGGAAGTCAATGGACGGTGGCCGGTGGCCGAATTCAATGGACGGTGGCCGAATTCAAAAGCGGACTTGTCTTCTCAAGGGCGGCCACACATGGGCGGATTGGAGGGTCCGATTTGGACTTATTCGCACAAGGGCAGCTACACATGGCTGTCTCTCATAAGAGAGGGAAGCCCTTTTGGCCTATAAAAAGAGGCCATTTCTACACACATTTCATAGTGTGAAGTTGATGCAATAAGGTGAGTGTGAGGTGGTGAGAGTGAAGCAAGGCGGGAGCTCCATAAAGGGTATAATCCCTTTGTAAACTACTTCTTGTTTTGAAGTACTAAAGCCATTGAGTGGCTGATTTCCCGTGGATGTAGCCCACATTGGGTGAGCCACGTATATCGTGTGTACTCTCTCTCTCTCTCTACTCTATAATCTCGTGTATATAAATCTGTCTCTCTCCATTAAGTAATCTACTAAATTATCTATTTAGCTACGTCTTATTTCCTAACACTTTTGTCCTTAAGCTTTCATTCTTGCATGCCCAAATGCCTAAAATTTTCTTCACAATGAGAAGTGCATCCCCTTTTACCATGAGACGTTGTATACCTTGGCCAATGCATATCTTTAAACCATGAAGTAGTGTGTCGTATTCTGCTTCATTGTTGCTAGTTGAGCCTGGTAGATTGACCTTCTCATTCATGACCACTTCTCCACTTTGGTTGAGCAATACTAGCCCTCCCCCTGCTTTTCCTGTGGCTCGTCGAAAAGCTCCATCAAAGAACAAGGTAAAATCATTAGGAATACTTTTAGGTGGTGGAAATGGTAGGGTCTTTACTTCAGGCACCTTAATCTCCTTCTCATGTACCCTATAAGTAAGGATCCCTACCAATTCTGCACGCACACTATCTTCTATCTTGAAAGAGTATTGGAACTCTTGCAATTCCATAATCCACTTTGAGATCCTAGTGCTAAGATTCATTTGAGATGACACCCAAGGAAACAAATTTTTTGCAGTGAGAATTACAAAAGGTTTTGGTAGCAAGTAGGATATAAACTTTCTCACCGCAAACATGAGAGAAAGCATCATGAGTTCTGCCTCCGTGTAGCCTCTCTCCAAAGCATTCATGACCCTACTAGCAAAGTAGATGGGTCGCATCCGGGTACTATGGGGATCTTGTTGTAATAAAACTGCACCAATTGTTTCCTTCCCAACACTAGAGCTAACAAAGAATGTGTACTCCCAACAAGGAGGCATGAGTATTGGTAGCTCTGACAAAATGACTTTAATGTTACAAAAGTACTCTTCAAGCCTCATAAGACCATGCAAATTCTACTTGTTGTGTCAACTTTTGCAAAGGATGAAGCAACTCCGAAGCTAAGTGAAAAAGCGTGACATATACTTCACCTTTTGAACAAATGAGATGACCTCTTTGAGATTCTTGGGTGATGGGAGCTCAATAAGAGCCTTTGCCTTTGAAGGATCCACCTCAATGCCTTTATAGGAAACCTTGTGACCAAGCAAGATCACTTCATCCTCACTTATGTGACACTTGTCGGGGTTGAGTTGACCTCCCATGTCGTAGAGATTCTTTAAACCTTCTTCTACCCTTTGTAGATGCAATGATTTTCAGCTATAAATGCAGAAATCATCAATGAACACCCTAATTGACTTTCCAAAGAATGCTTGAAACACCATGTTCATGAAACGTTGGAATGTTGCAGGAGCATTTGTCAGACCAAATTCCATGACTCTAAAAGCATAACAACCCCAAGGAGTGATGAAGGTTGTCTTTAATTGATCTTCCAATGTGATACCTATTTGAAAGTAACCCGAGTAGCCATCACACACAGTGTACTTCTCATGACCAGCTACATCATTTAATATCTCATCTTGAAATGGGAGGGGAAAGTGATCTCTTTCTGTTGCCTCATTGAGTGGACGGTAATCCACACACACCCTCCACTTGCCATTTTTTTAGGAGTGACAACAACTGCTACAGCCGAGGGGCGGAGAGCCCTGCAAAATACCCAAAAATAGTACACTGCAAGCCATAAACAAGCTAAACTATATACCTGGCAGCCATCTTTGGACATACTCCAAGTCGTACACGATAAGAGAGAGACAGAGAGTGGGAGAGAGAGAAAGAAGCGTGCAGGCGCACCTCCTAGAGCGGAGTGCTACGCCGGCACGGCGAGAGAGAAGAGAGGAGAGGAGAAGAACAACGCAAACACTGGGTGCAATCTCCCCCCGTGCAAGAGTGACCATTTCCCTCTTGCACGTATTTAATTTATAGATTTCTTGAATGCTCAAAGTGAGTAAAAACTAGCCGGCCGGACATAATTGGCCGAAGCTCATAAAGATCACTTGAATAATCAAATATACATAAAATGTAACATCCTTCTGCATAATCATTATCTGCTGATGCTTTTGCCACCTATTAGCTGCAATAGATAATAAAATATCAATTCTATAACATACCTCTCCGTTGAAAAGCAATTGTCCTCAGTTGCGAAGATAATAATCTGCAAACAATACTTGTCAAAAACAATGATTAGAAATTTGTATCAAATAGTAACAAGATTTATAAAACTAGACAATATTGCTTATGCCTGCCGTCATCCACATACTACCTATTCTAGTGTCCCATACCACTAGAATAAGCAGTATATGTCATACCCTGATGAATAAGGATATCATTGGTCACGCTCATCATCAATCTCATAATGTCAAGTCTCATCACATAAACACTGCTAAATAATCACCAGATACCAATCCCAATCCAATTCCAATTCCACAATATAAGTCCAAATCCAAATCACTTTCATTATGTACCCGGGTAACAAAATCATACCAGTTACAGTGGTGGCCAGCCACTGCACCATGATTTTGTGATCGGTGTTGCCTCATCCGACGAGTCTACACCAATAAAGCGTGCTGCCTAAATCGGCGAATTTGCATTAATGCTGCTTAAATCGGCGGATCTGCATTGGATACTGTTTAAAAATCATAAATCTGAAGTTTATTAATGTGCTGCCTAAATCGGCGGATCTGCACCAAGATGAGTATCTACACACTGCCTAGATTGGCGAATCTGTGTGGGCGTGACCAATGGACTAGGCAATACATAAAAGAAAAAAATAAAAATAAATTTTTTTTATTATGTTGTTGACATCACGGTGCAGTATAACAAAGTACTTACAAATTATTGCCGTCATTCCAAGCACCTTAGTTTTTGCTAGCCCAACACTCGAGAAGTAATGGCATTTTCACAAATCAAACTAACATTGCAATGCGCAGCTATTGTTGAAAGAAATCACAACTTGGATTAATGCTGAGTCTCTAGAAAGATATTGTTGCATCAGAAAGTCAATATAAACGTTGAATTTGATTGAACATGGAGGACTTGCCTTTTGTAAAGCTGTACATGGTGCAATTTAAAAAGGGATTAAAGATACAGACAAGACAAACATGTCTATTGAGGACATGCATGACTTGGCTCTTTTTTTTTTTTTTTTTGGGGTACTAAGGTAAGTAACCCAAGTATACATTTGCAACAAGGCTTAAAATGCTCGCTTAATGTCAAGTCCCTAGATTAATGGAGGTCTTGGATCCCATCTCCCATGTCCATGGGAGATATCACGTACTACTAAATGAGTGCTATAGTAGTTTTCAGGATAGTATTTAATACATTTGGCATAGTTACTAAGAAGCATTCAGAAGTCATAATACAATGCCACTTTCTTGTAGATATTCTCCTATGAAAAATAAGCTCATGGAGTAGGATTCGAGTTAGTAGGGGATGGGGTTAAAATTTGAAGCCTCTATCTGTATTTATGCTCAAAGTGGTAAAATTTCATCAGTATTATTTAAACTGGCTAAAACAAAAAAACCTCGGCTAGATTCTAAGCTTTCGTTCAAGTAAAACGGCAAAGTTTTTCAAGTTTCAATGTGAATACTTTGAATTTTGACCATTTTGACCTAAAAAAACAAAACAAAAGAGCTTTAGGTGTGCCCTTATTTTCTTCGGTTAGGAAAATTGTTTTTGGCAAGCCTTAACTTGGCCAACAAATACTGCTATGATTACTCTAATCCAAAGTTTGATTTCCACCATTGCATTCTCAAGGAAAATTCCTCGTGAAAAAATTTGTAGGAACTACTTTCGATGATCATCTTTAATTTTGAACAAACACTGAAATACCAAGAGAGATAGCAGTGCTTATCTCCTCCTTAAAGATAGACACATAAAGCATGCCGAGACATAAGAAATAAGAAAAATGTGGCATGGAGCCAATTGGAGCCCAATCCTCTTCTAGAAACTCCTATTAGATATAATAATATTAAACCACAAATTATTGCACTCTGATAGTGGATGATTTTTGGTGGAACAACTCACCAAAACAAAACAACAATAGAATTAATGAATCAAACAATAGAGCATAAAAGGAGTGGCATAGGTAACGGATGGCGGGCTGCTCCAGACAGTATTGCAGCGGTCTCTGGTCTCTGTAGAGCATCGCGCATGGCTGCAACTATAAGCAGTCAAGGTAGGGGAGGGAGGGAGAGAAAGGGGAGGCGGGGGGAAGCAATGTTTGTGGGGCCAAGAAAGTCACTACAAGAGGTTGTGTGCTCTTGTGACGCTGTTAGCGACTGACATACACTGGGTTTTTATAACCCCCGGCGTTGCTAAAACCGTCGCTAATAGCGTCGCTACGAGAGCATCGCTATAGGCGTCGCGATATGCATCGCTATTAGCGTCGCTATATAGCGACGCTCATAGTGACGGTCATAGCAACGGTTATAGCGACGTTTACACAGAAGTCTATAGCGACGCTTATAGCGACGCTCCAGAGCCATAAATAGCGACACCCGAGAGAATTTTTTTTTGGTGACATGGCATTGAATGCCCTGCCACCCATCAACCATATTGTACTTGATTCACTTTTTAAAAAAAGTGCAAGGGTAGATAATAGACCCAAAATAGTCACCCACAAGACGCATTGTTTGCAAAATTGACAAGCGTAAAATTGACAACTGTACACAACATAGGCAAGATGAATTGATTGGCAAATGTAATAATGACAATTGTACAACATCATAGGCATAAAGAATTGATTGGCAAAATGAACTGCGGTGACAAATGTAATAATATACATGGTTCAAAAAGACGTATAAAATCCGTTTCATGATACATAAGCTATGAGAAACCCTAAACTAATGCTATCTAGCTACGGCTAAACTGACGTCGTCTAGTCAGACGTCTCATCGCGTCCAAGCGGCGTATCTGTCGGATTCTGCAAAAGAAGACAATAAGACAGCTTTCAGTAAGTATAAACATATAACGACATTTATAAAACAATACAAAAAATAGAAAAGAGTAAACCCTAATACTAACCATGCCGCTGCGAGAACTGAGAATGTCCATCAGGGCGTTTAAGCCCTTCCTGCCTGCGTACTCGCGCTCGTACAGTGTGGGATCACGTCCTGTCATCGACCACTGTCAAAACATACAAAGATTTCATTATGTTAGAATTAAAAAACTCATAAACCCTAAACTATCGAACATAAAGAGCAATGCGAAAACACTTACAAAATCGGCCTCAAATGATGCCCATCCACCGCTCCCCAAGTGGTGCGAGCTCCCTGCCTCTACTCGCGCTCTGGCTGCATCCTTTTGTTGCTTCCACTTGTCGGGATTCTCGTGCGCTGCTTTCTTCGCATTCTTCCAATCTTCTTTGGCGAATGCTCCGAACGAGAGGAGATGCAGATGGAGTAGGAACGCGCGATGATGTGCCAGAGCGATGACGCTCCACGTACCACTGTCTCTGCTGCGGTGACAAAGGAGAAAGAAACTCCTCATCATCCATACCTGCATTAAACACACGAATATTTAAACTTAATATCTAATTTAACGTAAGTCTACATCTAACCTAATCTTTAACGTCTTTTGGGATAGTTTCCTACGACGTTAAAACTCTCTTCTTCTTGTGTGTGTGTGTGTGTGTGTGGGTAAACCTAAATAAACCTAAGTCTAATCTAATATAACATAAATCTAAATCTAACATAAATTATGTTATATTAAAAACAAAGAACTAAACTAACAGGGATTATAAGAACCTTAAAACTGATTTAACACATAATTTTTCACATAACTCGGCAAGAGTTGGCATTCTCATCACTAAAGATGTGAGAGTTAACTTCCGGCGGTGACGCTGCCGCATCTCCATCCACATCTGACAACAGCAATTGGCCCTTTGGACCGTTCTTGCTCTTGTTACTAACTTTGAAGTTGCTGTTGAATGACTAGAGGTTGTCTAGATGGTCATTGTCGGGGATGTAGTGACTCTTGCCGCCCTGAAGATCCACCTTCTTCCCTATCTTTTGAAGACATTTCACCAGTACTTTTGGATCAACGGACCCACCATGAGTGAAGGCAGCAATACCCTATATTCCATTGAGGGCTTTCTTCACCCGCTTCATGCAAGCATCGCAGTCTATGGAGACCTTAATTTAATCTAATATAACAAAAATCTAAATCTAGCGTAAATAAACGTAAATCTAACTAAAAATAAACCTAAATCTAATCTAATTTAACTTATGTGTGTGTGTGTGCGTTTTTGTTTATGTTTGTACTCTTTCTCTCTCTCTCTCTCTCTCTCTCTCTCTCTCTCAAAAACACTATGTGTGTGTGTGTGTGTGTGTGTGAGAGAGAGAGAGAGAGGCAGAGAGAAAGAGGGGAAGGGAACATGAGAGTGAGGAGAGGGAAGGAGCATACCTGGCTCTCCTTCCTCTCCTCGTGTGTGTGTGTGTGTGTGTGTGTGTAGAGAAGAAAGAGAGAGAGAGAGAGAGAGAGAGAGAGGGAGAGCGTTACCTGCTCCTTGCTTGAGGGCGCCGAAAAACTCAGATCTGAGATCTGAGTTTTTGGGCGCTCTCTGTTATTTTTTTTACCCCAGCCGGCGTCGCTATGAGCGTCGCAAATTTACTTGTAAATTTGCGATGCTCATAGCGACTCTCATAGCGACGCCGGGAAATTTTTTTTTGAGCGTCGCTGTGTGAGCGTCGCTAATATGAATAGCCTCTTGTAGTGAGTTTTGTGTATGGTGGAAGCGTGCTGGATGAGGGATCTTGACATTGACTTCAAATCGTGATCATGCGACAAGTTTGCAAGAGGGAAAGCGGGTCTTTGTTATGCACACAACAATCTTCTAGAGAAATATAAGAATGGTTTGTCATCTACAACAAGCTTACAAGGCTCAATTTCTGAGAAATTGCGTCGTAAACAGCCACAGTCAAAATTAAGGGAGTCAACCTCAGGAGCATCACTCCTCCTTTGTTAAGCATCAACTTGGGAGCATTGGAGAGGGGTCTTGGAGACCTCGGCAACCAGTATGGAGACTTGTGGCATTCAAAGCTCAATCTGTAGCAAGGAGATACGTTGCTATTGATGGTTCTTGGCAAGATATACTGCGGATGGCTTTGCTTTGGAAAATTCCTCTTACAAAGAGTATTTGACATGCCAGATATTGGGGGGAGACCCATATCTCTGTAATAGAGCTGCAAGTAACCCTCGTCCCACTCCTTTTGAGTTCATGCTTTAGACCTCAAACTTGTTTGCAAAAGGAATTTGCCGCACCATCATCACAGATTTAGATGTAGACAACAGGCCCTAATGCATTGCAACAGTTTTTTGGTGATTGAATTGACCATAATCCTCTTCATGAGGATCTTGAAGGCAGGGTCCATGGCCCCTTTGTGGATGCATGTAGCTCGAAGAGAGAGTGAAATGACTCAGGTTGACCCGGAGAAATATTTGAGAGATAGAGTTCGACTGACTGAGTGTGTGTGATTAGAAGGGGGCTGGTGGGGGGTAGTAATATTGTGGAGAGACTGAGAGTGGGCGACTTTGCATGGCAGTTGGGTGGTGTACAGTCATTGGTTGGTAGTTGTCAAAACTTTTCCACTCTATGTCATTATATTAAGAAGATCTGGGTTTTAAGGTCCACCACTTGTCCAACCTATAAGGCTATATCTTAAAGGGTATTCTTTCTCACCACTTGGAGTGACCATGATAGGTTTTACATGAGGGTTTGGTTCCAAGGTCCACCACTTGTCCAACCTAGCTCTATTGAAATATAGAGAGAAGAAAAGGTCCACCAGTAGTCCAAGCTAGGGTTTATTGAAACATGGAGAGAAGGATTCTCCACCATTTGTCCAAGATAGCCTCCATTGAAACAGGAAGAGAAGCAAGATGCACCATGTCTCCAAGATGCTAGGATCCATTGAAAAACCTTAAACCCATGATAGTTCTTACATGGGGGGTTTACATTCAAGGTCCCACACTTGTCCAACCTATTATCTCTAGTAGCATGAGTGGTTTGGTCTCAAGATTCACCACTTTTCCACTCTATGTCATTACGTTAAGAAGATCTCGGTGTTAAGGTCCACCACTTGTCCAGCCTATAAGGCTATATATTAAACGTTATTCTTTCTCACCACTTGGAGTTACCATGATAGGTTTTACATGGGGGTTTGATTCCAAGGTCCACCACTTGTCCAAGCTAACTCTATTGAAACATAGAGAGAAGCAAAGGTCCACCACTTGTCGAAGCTCGGGTCCATTGAAACATGGAGAGAAGGATGCTCCACCATTTATCCAAGATAGTGAGGCGGTCCGGGGCGGGCAACAAGAAGAGCAACCTCTAGACACCCTTCAAGGGTCCCGTGGTGCTCAATGGGGCTGGGGCACAACACAACACAAATCAAAACAACAAACCCACAGCCAAATCCCAACTACACAAGGGGCACCACCTAGTTTAAGAGCGAACTAGGACGCAAAAGAGGAGAATCGTTAGAGCAACCCACAAACAAGCAAGGAATTTACACTAACCCTAACACCAATGGAACACTCTCACACACTAAAACACGAGAGAGAGAGAGAGAGAGATATAGTGCTCGGGCTGCTTTGAAACGTATCGGCAATGATCAAGCAAACACAACTATATATTTAAGAAAGAGAGAGAAAGGGGGAGGGGGTGCTTGTTGCATTAATACCTTCTTACAAATCTGTCATGACAAATCAAAGTGAGATTAGTATTTGTTCAACATAGCTTGCGTAAATTTCACCACAACACATCACAAGAAAAGCCACCCCAATCACTGTCTTAAGGCCAGGGGAGTCCTCTCCACCCTGTCGCCCTCTTACAGTATGTGGGATTTATGGCTAGATTGACGACAACACCAGAGACAAGCTATCAAGAACTTAACAAAAAACACCAAGACACTTACGCATCATTGTTGTCCATTACTTCACGTTGGAAGGGAGACAAAGTATCCAAGCTTAGTCCAAATCCACCCTCCTTGATTCAGCAAATGTTGGGCTTACACTAGTAGGAGAAATGATAGATTTCCTACTCTCAATTGAATGATCACTCTCTCTCTTACAATGGCATAGAGTTCCCTTGCTAATCCCCTATTACAACACATGTACATGCATAAGACAATGAGCTTCCACTCAAGAGCTCCTTCTAGAGAGGTTGAGCTTGGCTTCTCAAGCTATAGCATAGTGCTCTTGCTTAAGGATCTCTCTTTTGTGCTAGCTACACCCTCCTTTTATAGCAATTTTGAAGGCTAGGGTTACTCCTCTAACCATGGTTGGGTTAGATTTTCAGCAATTTATCTAATTTCTTTTGCTTGGAATTATCAAGAAGTTGGTGGAGAAAAGAGGAGAGAGAAATGGAGGTGATAGGACTTTTCATAGTGGTTAGTGTTAGTAGAGTTAGTATTAATTTACAAATGGAATTGGATATTTACAATGGGAGTATCCATGTAGGAATCAAATAAGGAAGAAAAACTCTTAAGAGGTAAGAAAAGGTGGATTTCTTACAAGGTTGATGCTCCAAGTGTCTTGAGTAGGGCCAATTTTGACGCCTGTTGACAGTCCACTAGCTTTGACGGTACATTTTTTCTCCACTCTTGAACTTCCTTGAGAGACAAGGTAATTGAAGCTGAGCAATCAACCACCATGATGCTGTCTTTTAAGAGAAGAGGCTGAATTTTGTGGTTTTTTTGATAGATATGGGTAATTTGGAGGAGGAAAAATGAGACTAGGTGGTCAATTTTGGAATGGAGTTGTGTGTGGGAGGTATGAGTTCACCATGGTTTCTCTTATTCTTCAAGGTTGAAGAGAAGGTGAGTAGGGTGCAGAGAGGAGTGGTGAGAGAGGTGGGGATGATGAGTGGAGAAGTGTGTGTGAAAGAGGAAAATGATAAAGTGGAAGAGAGAGTGTGGCTGCATAGCATGGGAAAACTGGGGTCCACTAATAAAATCATAGCTCACAGCTCGTAGCTCAAAACAATATGTAAAAATTTGAGGCAAAAGTTCAGCCCATGAGCTACAACTTTTGTTTGTATCACCTTTTCAAATTCGGAGAGCAAGTGAACTTTAAAAATTCAGCAAAACTGACCGTTTTTTTCCACTGCACAAGGTCCTTGTGGGGTCCTTCTTTGGATGATTCTTTTGAATACCTCCAAGAGTGAGCCCTCCATAGTGCATATATGCATGCCACCCACCCTTGACCTTATTTGGTAGGTCTATAATTGAAGATATTGTTGAGATTATGATATAAGTGAATAGTACAACTAAGAAAACCCAATATTGGGGGTCTAAAAAATATGTACATTTCAAATATAAATAATATAAGTGGAAAAAATATAAAGGGTTCAAAAGAAATCTATCTCATTATGAGGCTATCATAAAAAGATAAATATTTTTGGTGTTCTAATTTTTTAGAAAAAAAGAAAATAGATGTAGGAAGGGAAAAATCACAATAGTGAAAAAATATACACATAAATAAAACTTGTTTTTTTGGATTTTTGTTGGGGTGGAGTTACACCAAATATAAGAGAAGCTTACATGAAAATATTTCTATATGGAATAAAGAGTATGATAAAAATGGTAAGAAAAATTGTGGTAATGGTGAGGCAATGTACAGAGCATAAATAACACACACCTAGGTAGAAATATTTAAATAAATATCAAAATAATTATGAAAAATCCTTTTATTTAGGCCCTATATACAAAGAAATATTTACATACGCATGGGTCATAATATACTTATTTATTTATTTATTTATTTTTATTTTCTTTGGCTCAACTAGCCCAATGACTAGCTAATTGAGGGTTTTTTTAAGAAGATATGGGAAAAGTCTCGTGACTCACGCACGCCTATGTACAGTGAAATGGTAGGGATAGCCACACTGTTTGGGTGATTTTGGTAGGGTGAGGTAACTCACTGTGACAATTACGAAGAGCCGAAAAACGGCTATCAATAGGCTCCTTTGAAACGTGAAGAGAAGCAAGTTGCACCATGTCTCCAAGATGCTAGGATCCATTGAAATACCTTGAACCCACGATATTTCGTACATGGCGGGTTTACATTCAAGGTCCACTACTTGTCCAATCTATTATCCTTAGTAGCACGAGGGGTTTGGTCTCAAGATTCACCACTTTTCCACTCTATGTCATTATATTAAGAAGATCTAGGTTTTAAGGTCGACCACTTGTCCAACCTATAAGGCTATATTTTAAACGGTATTCTTTCTCACCACTTGGAATGACCATGATCTGTTTTACATGGGGGTTTGGTTCCAAGGTCCACACTTGTCCAAGCTAACTCTATTGAAACATAGAGAGAAGCAAAGGTCCAACACTTGTCCAATCTAGGCTCCATTGAAACATGGAGATAAGGGTGATCCACGATTTGTCGAAGATAGGCTTCATTGAAACATGAAGAGAAGCAAGCTCCACCATGTCTCCAAGATGCTAGGATCCATTCAAATACCTTAAACCAACGATATTTTGTACATGTGGGGTTTAAATTCAAGGTCAACCAGTTTTCCAAGTTATTATCCCTAGTAGCATGAGTGGTTTGGTCTCAACATTCACCACTTTTCCACTCTATGTCATTATATTAAGAAGATATGGGTGTTAAGGTCCACCACTTGTCCAACCTATAAGGCTATATCTTAAAGGGTATTCTTTCTCGCCACTTGGAGTGACCATGATAGGTTATGCATGGGGGTTTGGTTCCAAGATGCACCACTTGTCCAAGCTAACTCTATTGAAACATAGAGAGAAGCAAAGGTCCACCACTTGTCCAAGCTAGGGTCCATTGAAACTTGGAGTGAAGGATGCTCCACCATTTGTCCAAGATAGGCTCCATTGAAACATGAAGAGAAGCAAGCTGCACCACGTCTCCAAGATGCTAGGCTCCATTGAAATACCTTAAACCCATGATATTTCGTACATGGGGGGTTTACATTCAAGGTCCACCACTTGTCCAACATATTATCCTTAGTAGCATGAGTGGTTTGGTCTCAAGATTCACCACTTTTCCACTCTATGTTGTTATATTAAGAAGATCTAGGTTTTAAGGTCAACCACTTGTCCAACCTATAAGGCTAGATCTTAAAGGGTATTCTTTTTTGCCACTTGGAGTGACCATGATAGGTTTTACATGGGGGTTTGGTTCCAAGGTCCACCACTTGTCCAAGCTAACTCTATTGAAATATAGACAGACGCAAAGGTCCACCACTTGTCCATGCTAAGGTTTATTGAAACATGGAGAGAAGGATGCTCCACCATTTGTCCAAGATAGGCTCCATTGAAACATGAAGAGATGCAAGCTGCACCATGTCTGCAAGATGCTAGGATCCATTGAAATACCTTAAACCCACAATATTTCGTACATGGGGGCATTACATTCAAGGTCCACCACTTGTCCAACCTATTATGTCTAGTAGCATGAGTGGTTTGGTCTCAAGATCCCCACTTTTCCACTCTATGTCATTGTATTAAGAAGATCTGAGTGTTAAGGTCCACCACTTGTCCAATCTATAGGGCTATATTTTGAAGGGTATTCTTTCTCACCACCTGGAATGACCATGATAGGATTTACATGGGGGTTTGGTTCCAAGGTCCACCACTTGTCCAAGCTAACTCTATTGAAACATAGAGAAAAGCAAAGGTCCACCACTTCTCCAAGCTAAGGTCCATTGAGACATGGAGAGAAGGATGATCCACCATTTATACAAGATTGGCTCCATTGAAACATGAAGAGAAGCAAGCTGCACCATGTCTCCAAGATGCTATGCTTCATTGAAATACCTTAAACCCACGATATTTTGTACATAGGGGGTTTACATTCAAGGTCCACCACTTGTCCAACCTATTATGTGTAGTAGCATGAGTGGTTTGGTCTGAAGATTCACCACTTTTCCACTCTGTCATTGTATTAAGAAGATCTGGGTGTTAAGGTCCACCACTTGTCCAATCTATAAGGCTATATCTCACCACCTGGAATGACCATGATAGGATTTACATGGGGGTTTGGTTCCAAGGTCCACCACTTGTCCAAGCTAACTCTATTGACACATAGCGAGAAGCAAAGGTCCACCACTTCTCCAAGCTAAGGTCCATTGAAACATGGAGAGAAGGATGCTCCACCATTTATCAAAGATTGGATCCATTGAAACATGAAGAGAAGCAAGTTGCACCATGTCTCCAAGATGCTAGGCATCAATGAAATACCTTAAACCCGCGATATTTTGTACATGGGGGATTTACATTCAAGCTCCACCACTTCTCCAACCTATTATTTCTAGTAGCATGAGTGTTTTGGTCTCAAGGTTCACTACTTTTCCACTCTATGTCATTATATTAAGAAGATCTGGGTGTTAAGGTCCGTCACTTGTCCAACCTTATAAGGCTATATCGTAAAGGGTATTGTATCTCGCCACTTGGAGTGACCATGATAGGTTATGCATGGGGGTTTGGTTCCAAGATGCACCACTTGTCCAAGCTTACTCTATTGACACATAGTGAGAAGCAACAGTCCACCACTTGTCCAAGCTAGGGTCCATTGAAACATGGAGAGAAGGATGCTCCACCATTTGTCCAGGATAGGCTCCATTGAAACATGAAGAGAAGCAAGTTGCACCACATGTCCAAGATGCTAGGCTCCATTGAAATACCTTAAACCCACGATATTTCGTACGTGGGGGGTTTACATTCAAGTTCCACCACTTGTCCAACATATTATCCTTAGTATGGTTTGGTCTCAAGATTCACCACTTTTCCATATCTTAAAGGGTATTCTTTCTCACCACCTGGAATCACCATGATAGGATTTACATTAGGGTTTGGTTCCAAGGTCCACCACTTGTCCAAGCTAACTCTATTGAAAGATAGAGAGAAGCAAAGGTCCACCACTTCTCCAAGCTAAGGTCCATTGAAACATGGAGAGAAAGATGCTCCACCATTTATCCAAGATTGGCTCCATTGAAACATGAAGAGAAGCAAGCTGCACCATGTCTCCAAGATGTTAGGATTCATTGAAATACCTTAAACCCACGATATTTTGTACATAGGGGGTTTACATTCAAGGTCCACCAGTTTTCCAAGTTATTATCCCTAGTAGCATGAGTGGTTTGGTCTCAAGGTTCACCACTTTTCCACTCTATGTCATCATATCAAGAAGATCTGGGTTTTAAGCTCCACCACTTGTCCAACCTTATAATGCTATATCTTAAAGGGTATTCTTTCTCGCCACTTGGAGTGACCATGATAGGTTATGCATGGGGGTTTGGTTCAAAGATGCACCACTTGTCCAAGCTAGGGTCCATTGAAACATGGAGAGAAGGATGCTCCACCATTTGTCCAAGATAGGCTCCATTGAAACATGAAGAGAAGCAAGCTGCACCATGTATCCAAGATGCTAGGATGCATTGAAATACCTCAAACCCACGATATTTCGTACATGGAGGGTTTACTTTCAAGGTCCCCCACTTGTCCAACCTATTGTCCTTAGTAGAATGTGTGGTTTGGTCTCAAGATTCACCACTTTTCCACTCTATGTCATTATATTAAGAAGATCAGGGTTTTAAGGTCGACCACTTGTCCAACCTATAAGGCTATATCTTAAAGGGTATTCTTTCTCGCCACTTGGAGTGACCATGATAGGTTTTACATGGGGGTTTGGTTCCAAGGTCCACCACTTGTCCAATCTCACTCTATTGAAACATGGAGAGAAGCAAAGGTCCACCACTTGTCCAAGCTAGGCTACATTGAAACATGGAGAGAAGGATGCTCCACCATTTTTCCAAGACAGGTTCGATTGAAACACGAAGAGAAGCAAGCTGCACCATGTCTCCAAGATGCTAGGATCCATTGAAATATCTTAAACCCATGATATTTCGTACATGGGGGGTTTACATTCAAGGTCCACCACTTGTCCAACCTATTATCGCTAGTAGCATGAGTGGTTTGGTCTCAAGATTCACCACTTTTCCACGCTATGTCATTTCATTAAGATTATCTCGGTGTTAAGGTCCGCCACTTGTCCAACCTATAAGGCTATATCTTAAACGCTATTATTTCTCACCACTTAGAGTTACCATAATAGTTTTTACATGGGGGTTTGATTCCAAATTCCACCACTTGTCCAAGCTAACTCTATTGAAACATAGAGAGAAACAAAGGTCCACCACTTGTCGAAGCTCGGGTCCATTGAAACATGGAGAGAACGATGTTGCACTATTTATCCAAGATAGGCTCCTTTGAAATGTGAAGAGAAGCAAGCTGCACCATGTCTCCAAGATGCTAGGCTCCATTGAAATACCTTGAACCCACGATATTTCGTACATGGAGGGTTTACATTCAAGGTCCACTGCTTGTCCAATCTATTATCCTTAGTAGCATGAGGGGTTTGGTCTCAAGATTCACCACATTTCCACTCTATGTCATTATATTAAGAAGATCTGGGTGTTAAGGTCCACCACTTGTCCAACCTATAAGGCTATATCTTAAAGGGTATTCTTTCTCGCCACTTGGAGTGACCATGATAGGTTATGCATGGGGGTTTGGTTACAAGGTCCACCACTTTTTCAAGCTAACTCTATTGAAACATAGAGAGAAGCAAAGGTCCACCGCTTGTCCAAGCTAGGGTCCATTGAAACTTGGAGTGAAGGATGCTCCACCATTTGTCCAAGATAGGCTCCATTGAAACATGAAGAGAAGTAAGCTGCACCACGTCTCCAAGATGCTAGGCTCCATTGAAATACCTTAAACCCATGATATTTCGTACATGGGGGGTTTACATTCAAGGTCCACCACTTGTCCAACCTATTATCCTTAGTAGCATGAGTGGTTTGGTCTCAAGATTCACCACTTTTCCACTCTATGTCTTTATATTAAGAAGATCTAGGTTTTAAGGTCAACCACTTGTCCAACCTATAAGGCTAGATCTTAAAGGGTATTCTTTTTTGCCACTTGGAGTGACCATGATAGGTTTTACATGGGGGTTTGGTTCCAAGGTCTACCACTTGTCCAAGCTCACTCTATTGAAATATAGATAGAAGCAAAGGTCCACCACTTGTCCATGCTAAGGTTTATTAAAACAGTGAGAGAAGGATGCTCCACCATTTGTCCAAGATAGGCTCCATTGAAACATGAAGAGAAGCAAGCTGCACCATGTATCCAATATGATAGGCTCCATTGAAATAACCTAAACCCACGATATTTCGTACTTGGGGGGTTTATTTTCAAGGTCCACCAATTGTGCAACCTATTATTCTTAGTAGCATGAGTGGTTTGGTCTCAAGATTCACCACTTTTCCACTCTATGTCATTATATTAAGAAGATATGGGTTTTAAGGTCGACCACTTGTCCAACCTGTAAGGCTATGTCAGAAAGGGTATTCTTTCTCGCCACTTGGAGTGACCATGATAGGTTTTACATGGGGGTTTGGTTCCAAGATCCACCACTTGTCCAACTAGCTCTATTGAAATATACAGAGAAGCAAAGGTCCACCACTTGTCCAAGCTAGGGTCCATTGAAACATGGAGAGAAGGATGCTCCACCATTTGTCCAAGATAGGCTCCATTGAAACATGAAGAGAAGCAACCTGCACCATGTCTCCAATATGCTAGGATCCATTGAAATACCTTAAACCCACAATATTTCGTACATGGGGGGTTTACATTCAAGGTCCACCAGTTTTCCACTCTATGTCATTATGTTAAGAGGATCTCGGTGTTAAGTTCCACCACTTGTCCAACCTATAAGGCTATATCCTAAACGTTATTCTTTCTCACCACTTGGAGTTACCATGATAGGTTTTACATGGGGGTTTGATTCCAAGGTCCACCACTTGTCCAAGCTAAATCTATCGAAACATTGAGAGAAGCAAATGTCCACCATTTGTCGAAGCTCGGATCCATTGAAACGTGGAGAGATGGATGCTCCACCATTTATCCAAGGTAGGATCCTTTGAAACGTGAAGAGAAGCAAGCTGCACCATGTCTCCAAGATGCTAGACTCCATTGAAATACCTTGAACCCACCATATTTTGTACATGGCGGGTTTACTTTCAAGGTCCATCACTTGTCCAACCTATTACCCTTAGTAGCATGAGTGGTTTGGTCTCAAGATTCACCACTTTTCCACTCTATGTCGTTATATTAAGAAGATCTAGGTTTTCAGGTCGACCACTTGTCCAACCTATAAGGCTATATCTTAAAGGGTATTTTTTTTTGCCACTTGGAGAGACCATGATAGGATTTACGTGGGGGTCTCGTTCCAAGGTCCACCACTTGTCCAAGCTAACTCAATTGAAATATAGAGAGAAGCAAATGTCCACAACTTGTCCAAGCTAGGGTTTATCGAAACATGGAGAGAAGGATGCTCCACCTTTTGTCCAAGATAGGCTCCATTGAAACATGAAGAGAAGCAAGCTGCACCATGTCTCCAATATGCTAGCATCCATTGAAATACCTTAAACCCACAATATTTTGTACATGGAGGGTTTACATTCAAGGTCCACCACTTGTCCAACCTATTATGTCTAGTAGCATGAGTGGTTTGGTCTCAAGATTCACTAGTTTTCCACTCTATGTCATTACGTTAAGAGGATCTCGGTGTTAAGTTCCACCACTTGTCCAACCTATAAGGCTATATCCTAAACGTTATTCTTTCTCACCACTTGGAGTTACCATGATAGGTTTTACATGGGGGTTTGATTCCAAGGTCCACCACTTTTCAAGGCTAAATCTATCGAAACATAGAGAGAAGCAAAGGTCCACCATTTGTCGAAGCTCGGATCCATTGAAACGTGGAGAGAAGGATGCTCCACCATTTATCCAAGATAGGATCCTTTGAAACGTGAAGAGAAGCAAGCTGCACCATGTCTCCAAGATGCTAGGCTCCATTGAAATACCTTGAACCCACCATATTTTGTACATGGAGGGTTTACTTTCAAGGTCCACCACTTGTCCAACCTATTACCCTTAGTAGCATGAGTGGTTTGGTCTCAAGATTCACCACTTTTCCGCTCTATGTCGTTATATTAAGAAGATCTAGGTTTTTAGGTCGACCACTTGTCTAACCTATAAGGCTAGATCTTAAAGGGTATTATTTTTTGCCACTTGGAGAGACCATGATAGGATTTACGTGGGGGTGTCTTTCCAAGGTCCACCACTTGTCCAAGCTAACTCAATTGAAATATAGAGAGAACCAAATGTCCACCACTTGTCCAACCTAGGGTTTATCGAAACATGGAGAGAAGGATGCTCCACCATTTGTCCAACATAGGCTCCATTGAAACATGAAGAAAAGCAAGCTGCACCATGTCTCCAAAATGCTAGGATCCATTGAAATACCTTAAACCCACGATATTTCGTACATGGGTGGTTTACATTCAAGGTCCAACACTTGTACAACCTATTATTCTTACTAGCATGAGTGGTTTGGTCTCAAGATTCACCACTTTTTCACTGTATGTCATTAGTTTTAGAGGATCTGGGTTTTAAGGTCGACCACTTGTCCAACCTGTAAGGCTATATTTTAAACGGTATTCTTTCTCACCACTTGGAATGACCATAATATGTTTTACATGGGGGTTTGGTTCCATGGTCCACCACTTGTCCAAGCTAACTCTATTGAAACATAGAGAGAAGCAAAGGCCCACCACTTGTCCAAGCTAGGCTCCATTGAAACATAGAGAGAAGGATGATCCACCATTTGTCGAAGATAGGCTTCATTGAAACATGAAGAGAAGCAAGCTGCACCATGTATCCAAGATGCTAGGATCCATTGAAATACCTTAAACCAACGAGTCCAACCTATTATCCTTAGTACCATGAGTGGTTTCGTCTCAAGATTCACCACTTTTCCACTCCATGTCATTATATTAAGCAGATCTAGGTTTTAAGGTCGACCACTTGTCCAACCTATAAGGCTAGATGTTAAAGGGTATTCTTTTTTGCCACTTGGAGTGGCCATGATAGGTTTTACATGGACGTTTGGTTCCAAGGTCCACCACTTGTCCAAGCTAACTCTATTGAAACATAGAGAGAAGCAAAGTTCCACCACTTCTCTAACCTAGGCTCCATTAAGACATGGAGAGAAGCATGCTTCACCATTTGTCCAAGATAGGCTTCATTGAAACATGAAGAGAAGCAAGTTGCACCATGTCTCCAAGATTCTAAGCTCCATTAAAATACCTTAAACCCACGATATTTCGTACATGGCGGGTTTACATTCAAGGTCCACCACTCGTCCAACCTATTATTCTTAGTAGCATGAGTGGTTTGGTATCAAGATTCACCACTTTTCCACTCTATGTCATATATTAAGACGATCTGGGTTTTAAGGTCGACCACTTGTCCAACCTATAAGGCTATATTTTAAACGGTATTCTTTCTCACAACTTGGAATGACCATGATATGTTTTACACGGGGGTTTGGTTCCAAGGTCCACGCTTGTCCAAGCTAACTCTATTGAAACATAGAGAGAAGCAGAGGTCCAGCACTTGTCCAAGATAGGCTCCATTGAAACATGAAGAGAAGCAAGCTGCACCATGTCTCCAAGACTCTAGGATCCATTGAAAAACCTTAATCCCACGATATTTCTTACATGGGGGGTTTACATTCAAGGTCCCACACTTGTCCAAACTATTATCTCTAGTAGCTTGAGTGGTTTGGTCTCAAGATTCACCACTTTTCCACTCTATGTCATTACGTTAACAAGATCTCGATGTTAAGGTCGACTACTTCTCCAACCTATAAGCCTATATCTTAAACATTATTCTTTCTCACCACTTGGAGTTACCATGATAGGTTTTACATGGGGGTTTGATTCCAAGGTCCACCACTTGTACAAGCTAACTCTATTGAAATATAGAGCGAAGCAAAGGTCCACCACTTGTCGAAGCTCGGGTCCATTGAAACATGGAGAGAAGGATGCTCCACCATTTATCCAAGATAGGCTCCTTCGAAACGTGAAGAGAAGCATGCTGCACCATGTCTCCAAGATGCTAGGCTCCATTGAAATACCTTGAACCCACGATATTTCGTACATGCCGGGTTTACATTCAAGGTCCACCACTTGTCCAACCTATTATCCTCAGTACCATGAGTGGTTTGATCTCAACATTCACCACTTTTTCACTCTATGTCATTATATTAAGAAGATCTGGGTTTTAAGGTCGACCACTTGTCCAACCTCTAAGGCTATATTTTAAACGGTATTCTTTCTCACCACTTGGAATGACCATGATATGTTTTACATGGGGGTTTGGTTCCAAGGTCCACACTTGTCCAAGCTAACTCTATTGAAACATACAGAGAAGCAAAGGTCCACCACTTGTCCAAGCTAGGGTTTATTGAAACATGGAGAGAAGGATGCTACACCATTTGTCCAAGATAGGCTCCATTAAAACATGAAGAGAAGCAAGCTGCACCATGTCTTAAGATGCTAGGATCCATTGAAATACCTTAAATCCACGATATTTCGCACATGGCGGGTTTACATTCAAGGTCCAACACTTGTCCAACATATTATCTTTAGTAGCATGAGTGGTTTGGTCTCAAGATTCACCACTTTTCCACTCTATGTCATTATATTAAGAAGATCTGGGTTTTAAGGTCGACCACTTGTCCAACCTATAAGGCTATATCTTAAAGGGTATTCTTTCTCGCCTCTTGGAGTGACCATGATAGGATTTACATGGGGGTTTGGTTCCAAGGTCCACCACTTGTCCAAGATAACTCTATTGAAACATAGAGATAAGAAAAGGTCCACCACTTGTCCAAGCTAGAGTTTATTGAAACATGGAGAGAAGGATCCTCCACCATTTGTCTAAGATAGACTCCATTGAAACATAAAGAGAAGCAAGCTGCACCATGTCTCCAAGATGCTAGCCTCCATTTAAATACCTTAAACCCACGATATTGGGTACATGTGGGGTTTACATTCAAGGTCCAACACTTGTCCAACCTATTATAACTAGTAGCATGAGTGGTCTGCTCTCAAGATTCACCACTCTTCCACTCTATGTCATTATATTAAGAAGATATGGGTGGTAAGGTCCACCACTTGTCCAACCTATAACGCTATATCTTAAAGGGTATTCTTTCTCACCACTTGGAATGAACATGATAGGTTTTACATGGGGGTTTGGTTCCAAGGTCCAGCACTTATCCACGCTAACTCTATTGAAACATAGAGAGAAGCAAAGGTCCACCACTTCTCCAAGCTAAGGTTCATTCAAACATGGAGAGAAGGATGATCCACCATTTATCCAAGATAGGATCCATTGAAACATGAAGAGTAGCAAGCTGCACCATGTCTCCAAGATGGTAGGCTTCATTGAAATACCTTGAACCTGCGATATTTTGTACATGGGGGGTTTACATTCAAGGTCCACCACTTGTCCAACCTATTAACGCTAGTAGCATGAGTGGTTTGGTCTTAAGATTCACCACTTTTTCACTCTATGTCATTATATTAAGACTATCTAGTTGTTAACGTCCACCACTTGTCCAACCTATAAGGCTATATCTTAAGGGTTATTCTTTCTCACCACTTGGAGTGACCATGATAGGTTTTACATGGGGGTTTGGTTCCAAGGTCCACCATTTGTCCAAGCTAACTCTATTGAAACATAGAGAGAAGCAAAGGTCCACCACTTGTCCAAGCCAGGGTCCATTGAAACATGGAGAGAAGCTGGATGCTCCACCATTTGTTCAAGATAAACTCCATTGAAACATGAAGAGAATCAAGCTGCACCATGTCTCCAAGATGCTAGTCTCCATCGAACTACCTTAAACCCACGTTATTTTGTACATGGGGATTTTACATTCAAGGTCCACCACTTGTCCAACCTATTTTCACTAGTAACATGAGTGGTCTACTCTCAGGATTCACCACTTTGTCACTCCATGTCACTTTTCCGCTCCACCATTTGTTCAAGATAAACTCCATTGAAACATGAAGAGAATCAAGCTGCACCATGTCTTAAGATGCTAGGTTCCATTGAAATACTTTAAACCCACGTATTTTGTACATGGGGGGTTTACATTCAAGGTCCACACTTGTCCAACCTATTATCCTTAGTAGCAAGAGTGGTTTGGTCTCAAGATTCACCACTTTTCCACTCTATGTCGTTATATTAAGAAGGTTTGGGTGTTAAGGTCCACCACTTGTCCAACCTATCAGGCTATATCTTAAATGATATTTTTTCTCACCACTTGGAATGTGCATGATATGTTTTACATGGGGTTTTGTTCCAAGGTCCACCACTTGTCCAAGATAGATCTATTACATATATATTATACATACAATATTCAACTAGATTCCCTACCTATCATGTCCAGTAGCATGGATTCTCTAGCTTTAAGGTCCACCACTTGTCCAACCTATACTTTCTTATGTAAGGGAGATCTTGCTATAAATTCAAAACCTTCCCGCCTAAATTTAAAATTCAAAATCTTATCGCCTAAATTTTGAATATCCCTCCCAAATTTTAAATATCCCGCCTAAATTTTAAAATATCCCGCCCAAATTTTAAAATTCAAACTTTTTTATAAAATTTAAATTTTACCACTTAAATTTAAAATACTCCACGTGAAATTGATTTTAAATTCAAGTTTACCACAAAAAGATATGATTATCCCACCTAAATTCAAATATGCAAACCTCAAATCATTATATTGTACATAAATTCAAACAAATTCAAATTAACAAGCCTAAACTGATATTAGTTTTCATAGATATGAATTTATCACACCTAAATTATTTCACCATGTTAGAGAGAGTGGTTAGAGAATTTGAACAAGTTCCACCACTTGTCCAACCTCGATACCAAGAAGGATTGAGTGTACAAGGTATTGTTTGGAGGTCCTTATAGTCCACTGGTCTCAAGGTCAATCACTTGTGGTAAGGGTCACCAAAAAGTGTATATATTCATCCAAAGAAATACACGTATTTTTGGTCTACATGTCCTAGTTTCAACCATTTATGTCCATTAGGTGTATCACTAAACAACACTACTTTTGTTGAGAAACAAAAGTTACAATCATATCTACAAATGGATTAGAGAAAAATCAGCTCAGCATACATCTAGAACTCGCTACAAGAATCGAATTTAACAGATCACGCAAGTAAGTCTTCCATTCAAGTTTACTAGTATTACAATGTGTTAGTTATTTGTGATATTTATGTATGTATATATACTATGTGTGCATATCGTAATTAAGTGTAATTGTGTATCTTCATTATGTATGAGTATTACAATGAAATAACACAAATATACATACATACACATAGATAACACAGACGCACACATACATGAGCATGTATTTTCAAGAGAGAGATAGCAAGATACAGAGATAGATAGATAGAGAGGGAGAGAGAGAAAGATAACAGATTTCACTGTGTTTATGTATGTGGAAGAGAGGAAGACGATGTATGGGAATATGTGCACGTATTTTCAAGAGAGAGACAACAAGATAACAGATTTCACTGTGTTTATGTATGTGGAAGAGAGGAAGACGATGTGTGGGAATATGTGCATGTATTTTCAAGAGAGAGAAAGCAAGATAACAGATTTCACTGTGGTTATGTATGTGTAAGAGAGGAAGACGATGTGTGGGAATATGTTTATGTGCGCGGAAATACTTTTAAACTATGTATCTCTGTCTTTCGACGAGAGAGTGTGTGTGCAAGAAAGAGTTACCGAGAACCATCTTCTCTATATGGAGAAAGACAGAGAGTGTGAGAGAGAGAAATACCTATTTTTTCTCTATTCGTGAGGTGTGCAATGTCTCCTGAGAATAAGCTATGCCCGATTTTACCCTTCTGGAAAGCGTTGCGTACGATGCTGTTTCTTTATCTTGTGCACGAACTGTCAATCCTGTGCGCTCCACCTGTGCGTTGTGTACGATGGCGGGTTTGCTCCTCTACGCGCGCATATACTCCAATTGTGTGTGATCCGTGTGCGCTTTCTGTGTGTTTGTTGATTGCCTGCTTTCTCTTTGTGCGTTGCTCGTGCGCTCTCTCTGTGCTTAATCTTCATAGGGTTTATTAGAATGTCACGTATGCTACAAGTCCATGTTTTATAATAGGATTTAAAAAAACAAAAGCAGTATAAAACATTAACCAATTCACACGGCCAAAATCAAAGAAATCATGGTTGAAAATATGCAAAACATGCATAACTCTATATTAGGAATTCACTTGTTTTTTAAAAAATCTATGGGCACTGCCCCTAGCCCCGCGGGGGCGCCGCCCCTTAACCCCGCCGGGAACAATATCCCAAAATCAGCCTCCCAAGCCCCGCCAATGAGAGCGCTATATTCCACATCCCCATCAAGAGCGCTACCCCCAATTCTCACGTGGAAGCGCTGCCTCGCCAGATGCACCCCAGTGTGGCATTGCCCTAAGACCCCGCATCTAGAGTGCTAAATGGGAACATTCTTCATTAGTGAAATTTTGAACATAAATTATATTTAGCATATACTTAAATATAATACAAATATTAACATATTAACTTACTACTAATTTACTATAGCAGTTCTAGATTATGTCCCATACTATATTTAAGGTGCCAAAGGTTTGGCCTTATGGTCCTAGATTTAGCCAAGTGGTCAACACATATAGGACCAAGTGCACACTGTGCCACAGAACTTGGCCACCACTTCACTTGCCAAAGTTTAGGCCACATGGTCAATCCTAAGTTTCCAATGTTATTATTATGTCATAAGAGACAACACTTCTTTTTTGTCACCTTTTGCCTCGTGGAAAACCTAGGCTTGTTTTCACATACTCAGGCACTTCAAGCCATAATAAATTTGTATTACTCTTCGGCAACCCTTTTGTTCAAGTCTTTGAAAAAACGTTGTTTAAGGCCACCCTAAACCATTTTCATTTAGGGGTGTCTAAAACTAGCTTTTTGGCAATTCGAGAAGAAAATGGTCAAACTTTATACTTAGTTTTAACCACTTGACCAATTCAAATATTGGAAAGCAAGGTCTTGTAATAATTTCCTTTGGACATCACACATTAAAACTAGGTCCCTCACTTGTCCAAGATATGCTCTAATACAATAAAGGGCTTTTGGTTTCAAGATGCACCACTTTCCCAACCTTGATTCCATTAAAGAAGCTAGCTCTACTTAGACATTTAATAGCAAGGTCCTATAGAAGTTCACATTGAACATTTTCCATGACAGCTAGGTCCACCACTTATCTAAGCTATGCTCTAATAGAGTAAGGGGGTTTTGGTTTCAAGATCCACCACTTCTCCAAGCTATGTTCTAATACACTAAGGAGGTTTTGGTTTCACGGAGAACCACTTGTACGACTTTGTTTTTGGAAGTAAGGTCTTTACATAGTTCACCTTGGACCTTGGACATTGGATACTACAACTAAGCCCACCACTTGTCCAAGCTATCCTCTATATATAGACAAAGGGTTTGGGTTTCAAGATTCACCACTTTTCCAACCTTGCTTCCATTAAAGAAAGGAGGGGCATTATAACTAGGTCTACCACTTGTCCAAGCTATGCTCTGATATAGAAAGGGGATTTTGGTTTCAATAATCCACCATGTGTTCAACCTTGCAAGACTCAAGGGATACTTGGACATTGGAAAACATAGTCCTATAGTAGTTGATAGGTGGCAGTGGGTATTACAACTAGGTCCAACATATGCTCTCATATAGCAAAGAGGATTTGTTTTCAAGGTCCAACCTTGCTTCCATTAAAGAAATGAGGGGCTACGTAAACATTGGCAAGCAAGGTAGCAAGGTCCTAAGGTATTTCACCTTGGATATTGGGCATTATAACTAGGTCCACCACTTGTCCAAGCTATGCTCTGATATAGAAAGGGGATTTTCGTTTCAAGGTCCACCACGTGTTCAACCTTGCAAGACTCAAGGGATACTTGGACATTGGAAAGCATAGTCCTATAGTAGTTGATAGGTGGCAGTGGGTATTACAACTAGGTCCAACCTATGCTCTCATATAGCAAAGAGGCTTTGGTTTCAAGGTCCACCACTTGTCCAACCTTGCTTCTATTAAAGAAATGAGGGGCTACGTAAACATTGGCAAGCAAGGTAGCAAGGCCCTAAGGTATTTCACCTTGGATATTGAGCATTATAACTAGGTCCACCACTTGTCCAAGCTATGCTCTGATATAGAAAGGGGATTTTTGTTTCAAGGTCCACCACGTGTTCAACCTTAAAAGACTCAAGGGATACTTGGACATTGTAAAGCATAGTCCTATAGTAGTTGATAGGTGGCAGTGGGTATTACAACTAGGTCCACCACTTGCCCAACCTATGCTCTAATATAGCAAGGATGCTTTGGTTTCAAGATCCACCATAATTTCCAACCTTGCTTCCATTAATATAGCAAGGAGGATTTGGTCCAAGGTTCACCACTTGTCCAACCTATGCAAACCTTTTTCATGTTGTAGCATGATTTTTTGTTTGAAGAGTATTTTTCTATAACTATGGATTTAACAATGTAATCTTTTTCACTTACAGGATGGACTTCGAATCTGGGGAGAAAGTACATATGATACTTGACAATGAAATTGTTGGTATTGGTTGTGTGTGTAGAACAGATCCATATTCCACTTGTGGTGGTACAAAGATAGGGCAAGGAAATGTCTCCATACTAGTAGAGGAATGCTTGAAGGATGTGGTCCTACCTTTTCCTACAATGGATACTTCATCTCTCCAAGGCTCATTATGGAGTGTTGTTCGATGGTCAAAGCTTCTTTTGCAATCTTTTATATTAAATGGGAACTTAATTGATCCACATGAAAGCTACAATGGTGATGAAGAACATGATCATTCTGATCCTCTAGTTACAGATGCAATACCTATGACAAGCCCAAAATTTGAAGCAGTGATTCGAGAGTCTTGGAGAAATCAGACGTTCCTTTTAAAAGATGACACAATGATGCAAACCATGAATGAAGGGACCATCTTATATGAATTTCCACATGATTATGTCAACTTTCAGGAACTTGGTCATGATTGTGTGGGTGTGGGTATTGAAAGAGAAAATGCAAGCATTGATGATGTGGTTGAAGTGGGTAGCATCACTTTGCTAAAGTGGCCCATCAAGCAGACAACAATGTTGAATGGGAGCATGCTACATATGAGGATGTATCCAATGATGACAATGTTGGAAAAAAACTTGATGGGAGTAATGTTGTCCAGTTGTCAAGGAAGAGACGATACACTTTCATGAGCAAGACTCAAAAATCAAAAGCAGCACTAGCTTCCACTTTTTACCTTTCAAACAAATCAATTCAAAGGGTATTGTAACATTTAATGGCCTAATAACTTATGTGTAGCGGAAATTAGCATGAACATAGTGGGCATTTCATTAGAGTAGATTCCTAATGATAATTACAAGAGTGCTTGGGTGGAGAGAGCAACAAAAAGCATAACACCTAGTTAGATAGCATCAACAATACTTTCAAAAGAGAGAGAAATTAAGCTATTAACAACAGTTGAGGACCGGATTTGCATGGAGCGGGCCCCCCTCCAAAAGGCTTTGTATTATGGTTTCTCCCATCAAGAGAGACATTGTACAATACAATTCTTTGTGTTCCTTCAAAACTAGCTAGTGCAATGAAGATGGAAGCTTCATGCACTAAGCAAAACACTTAATCAAACACAACTTGAATTATCCCCGTTCTCAGACCCAAGACCTCACACACCTTCGAAGATGGTGAGAGCTAGCAGGGTATGAGAGTAGATTGAGAGGAAGAAGGAGTATCTTACGAGAAAGATGTACATCTCCTCACATATGTAGCACAGCTTAGCTTAGTAATTAGCTTGGTAGAGGAGATGAGCATGCATTGAAGCTTGGCTCTTGGTTGGATTTGCATCCACATGCCAAGAGAGTGTTGATGTAGGCTTCTATCTCACAAGCTTGGAGTAGGTGATGAGTTCTCCATTAAAGCTTGGGAAGAGATGGTCTTCTCTTTCTTCACACATGAGCTTGTGTGAGTGTGTGTGTGTGATAATGCCTTGCAAAAATCAGCCCCCTCTCTCTCTTGGGCGAGCCCTCTTGCTAAATGCTCTTCCTGAAGCCTCATTGGCCCTCCCCAAGTCAAGCCAATTACAATTAAGCAACATAACTGATATCCTTCTGACATGTGTCCCCCTTTCCCATTTTGTGAGAGCTTTAGGTAATTAAATAATTAAACTAAACTCTCATTGGACCCCTTTGCCTCCTAGCCAATAGGAATCAGGCAAGCCATGGGGCTCCTGAATGCTCATTGGACCCCTTGGGAGACTGCCCAATAGTCTTCTAGAAGACTTAATTCTCATTGGTTTCTTTTATTAAATGTTTTTAAATTAATTAAACTAGATTTACTCTAGCTTAATTTTCATTGGTCCACTTCAAGGGTCATCCAATAGAAATTGGGCACACCTTGTGGGCATCTGGCCTAGGGAGCTGACATGTGTCCCTCATTCCCTTTGTGTAAAGGGAGCCTGTGTTTGTGTGTGTGGCTTTCTCTCTCATCCCCTACCTTTAGGGCTCGCCCCCTCCCATGTAGGGATGTGAAAAGACTTTTAGGGCACACACAAAGCATCCAATTTTCCCTAGGGTTGACCTTTGGACACAACCTTTGAATTTTGGAACCTTAGCATTTTGGAAGTCTTAATGGGTTGAACCTTAGGGTCTTTTTAGCCCATTTTTGCACATGGCTCTTTTGCAGATGGCCCCCCCTTTGGATCCCTATTTTCCCTCCTTTGGATCCCTACTGTGGCCGGTCTTCTAGCTTAACCAATATTCTAGCTTTTTCTCCCCTGGCCTTCCCCACATTAAATGATCAGTTTAATATAAGAAAATCATTTAGGAGAATTAGATATTGATTATTATGACATTACCTCTCTCTTGAATTCATAGTCGTCCTCGACTATGGTGTAGAGAAGATAAAGCATGTTCATGAGTCCTTTTCTTAGCGGGTAGAGGATCCCTATGTTACCCTACGACATCATTCCATAATGGATGACTAGTCCATTTGGCGCTTGAGAGCCTTAGGCTGCCGCAAGCATGTCTGTACATCAGTCCTATCAGTCTTCCATAGTATAGTGACAAGCTCTACTTTGTGTTTGGGAGACGTCGTCTCCACAAACTTGATCTAAGCATGCATACTACTTCATTTTTGTGCACAAATAAAGAAAAAGAGAGTCTTATAAGACAAAAATTTTGTTCCATTTTGTACATTTTGTACATTTGCTTACTCTTGGGAAGCATTGTAAGCATTGACAAGATTTAGGTTATCCTTTAATTGTATGCCTTGCATCCATCTAGCATCTTCAAAAGGATAATTCTTAAACTTAATAAGATATCGTCGGATAGTCTTACCGCCTCTTAGTACCTTGTCTTCATGTCGGAGAATGGACTCGGGCTGCAGCACCTCTTCTTGGTCCTTGATCTCCGGTGGGTCTTCAATAATTGGTTCTTGAGGTGGCTCTCCTTTGTAAGGCTTTAATAGGCTCACATGAAAAGCATTGTGTATGAGCCAATGATTGGGCAACTTAAGTTGATAGGCCATGTCATTGATTGGCCTAAGAATCTGGAAGGGACCATAGTACCTTTTTGCTAGTTTAGCATAGTACTTTTGGTGGCCCGTAGGATTCTTGCCCGTCGTGTGCCTTAATCGAGCCTTGGGAAACTTTAACAAGACCCAATCGTTTTCTTTAAAGGCTTGGGCTCTTTTGTGCTTGTTAGCAGCAGCCTTTTGCCTTTGCTGTGAGATAGAGATAGCATCTTTAATCTATTGAAAAGATTCTTGTAGGTCTCAGCTATACTCATCTGCAGCGAAGATCTTCCCATGTACCTTAAGTAGCAAGGGACTTTTTGATCTTCCCTCAATTACCTCGAAAGGTGCTTTTCCCGTGGAAGTATGTATAGTGTTATTGTAAGCATACTCCACTAAGGGTAAGTACTTCTCCCATTGGGATCTTTGATCTACTTCCGTTACATAGGCTTTTAGTAGATCGAGAATTGTTAGGTTAGCTATTTCACTTTGGCCATCCGTTTGTGGATGATAGGCCGAAGAGAAATTCAGCCTTGTCCCTAAATTCTCAAAGAGACCCTTCCAGAAATTACTGGTCATTCTAGGATCTCTATCCAACACTATGGACATTGGCAAGCCATGGTATTTGAAAATTTGTGAAATAAAGAGGGTTGCCATTTGATGGGCTTTGATAGTCTTTTTGACAGGTATAAAATGAGCTTGTTTACTAAACCTGTCTACTATCGTCCATATTCCCGTATTCCCATGGATAGACTTAGGCAATCCAAAGATAAAATCCATGGATATGATCTCCCATTGTGAATTAGGGATTGGCAAGGGTTGAAGCAATCCAAGTTGCTTCCCTCTATCAAATTTTGTCTTTTGGCATACCACACATTTGGAAACATACTCTTGTATGCTCACTTTCATGGTAGGCCAATAGAAATATGTTTCAATTCCCTTTAAGGTAGACTGAATCCCTCTATGCCCCGCATAAGGTGGAGCATGAGATTCATACATTACTTTCTCACGTAGTGAGTTAGTAACGCATAGTCTATTGCCATAGAGAAGATAACCATCTTGTAAAGTAAATGGTTCTTCTTTTTTCCCTAATGCAAGGGCTGAAATCACATCTCTAAAATCGGGATCAATAGCATACTCATCTATCATTGAAGATAGATCATTGTGAGTTGCTATGGAAACCGCATTCACTCTCGGCCGTCTTGAGAGTGCATCAGCTACTTGATTATGCTTGCCAGCAATGTGAGCAATATGAAAATGAAATTGCGAAAGGAATTTTTCCCACCTCATTTGTTTGTCGGAGAGCTTGGTCTGTGTCATGAAGTACTTAAGACTTTGGTGATCCGTTCGCAGAATGAAAGGAGTCCCCAATAAATAGTGCTTCCATGAGTCTAAGGCATGTAGAACTGCAAGGAGTTCCTTTTCGTATATGCCTAGATCTTGCTCAACAGGGTCGAGCCTTCGACTCTCATAGCCTATGGCGTGCCCTTCTTGGAGCAAAACAGCTCCAAGGCAATCACCACAAGCATCACATTGGACCTCAAATGGTTTTGAGAGATCCGGTAGTGTAAGCACAGGTTGAGAGATAAGCTTTTCTTTAAGATTTTCAAAAGCATTGTTCTCCTTAGCAGACCATGTATACCTAACGCTTTTCTTTGTTAGGTCATGTAATGGTCCCGCAATTTGTGAGAACTTTTCTATGAAGCGTCTATAGTATGTGCACATACCTATAAAGCTTCTTAGTTCATGAAGATTCCTTGGTTTAGGCCATCCTTTTATTACCTCTAACTTGGATGGATCCATTTGGATGCCATCTTGAGAGATAATGTGACCTAAATACTGAATCTCTTGCAAGAAAAAATCACTTTTCTTTTGATTAACATAAAGTTTATTCTCTCTTAAAACTTGAAATATTACCTGGAGGTGTTGCTTGTGTTCCTCCAATGAATTAGAGTAGATGATAATATCATCAAAGAACACTCCAGTGAAGGTTCGATGAGGCCTGAACAGCTTCTCCATCAAGCGGTTGAATGTGGCTGGTGCATTGGTCAAGCCAAAAGGCATGACAATGTATTCGTAAAGACCAAATGTAGTACGAAATGCGGTCTTTACAATGTCTTGATCAACTATCCTTATTTGATGATAGCCACTTTTTAGGTCAACCCTACTGAAGTAGGTCGATCCTTGTAGCTTATCAAATAGGTCTTCTACCCGTGGAACGGGAAAACTATTCTTGATAGTGATCCTATTTAGTGCTCTATAGTCGACACACATACGATATGTGCCGTCTTTCTTTTGCACTAATAGAACAGGTGAGCAAAATGGAGATGAGCTTGGCCTAACCATACCCTTCTCAACTAACTCATGCACTTGCCGCATAATCTCCTCTTGTTGAGCTTGAGAAACTCTATAAGGAGGTTTATTAGGCGGTGAACTTCCTGGAAGAAGTTCAATTGCATGGTCATCATTACCTCGTTTAGGAGGTAGCTCACAAGGGATGTCCTCAATAAAAACATCTTAAAACCCCTTGAGAAAATTGGATAACTCTAATTCCTTTTGGTTGCTTTTATTTTCTTTTGCTAAAGCATTAGGTTCATTTTGAGAGTCTTTAACAAAAATCATGTACACGGAAATAGAGCTCTTTATTGACTTGTTGAAAGCTGGTGTATGTACAATGGGGATGGTGTTACCCATTTCCTTAGCATCTATATACATGTCTTTTTCCCTGAACTTAAAGGAGATTCTCCTTTCAAGAAATTTAACATCGGCAGCCAGGCGGTCAAACCATGGTGCCCCTAGGATTACATCCTCATGCTTGAGAGGAGAGATAAAGAAGTCCTCTTTGTCCACATAGCCTTGGACATGAAGCCTCAATTTCCCAATTAAGGGAGTGATGAATCTTCTTGCCCCTTGAAGGCACTGTCTGCGGGTAGGAAATCTCCCATCTCGTAGGATTGTATGCCTAGCTTGGTGGCTAACTCCATAGATATAAAATTGTGAGTAGAACCAGGGTCAAAGAGAATAAAAGCATCATGTTCTCTTACCTTTCCCCAAGCATGGCATAGAGGAGATCCTTTGTGGTGAGTTTGGTGAGTCTCCTCCTCTTGGATTTCAACCAAGGAAGCTCTAGGAGGATCTTGGCGGTTGTTCTTTTGGGGACAAGCGCGGTACGCATGCCCTTGTTCACCGCACTTGAAACACCGGTTATCCTTACGATAACGCTCAAGCTCTTCAGGAGAGAGTTTATTCTTATCTTTGTAAACTCCTTCTCTTTAGCTTTGTTGGAGTTTCCCTTAGGAGACTTTTGGACATTGTCCTTCCCCTTAGGCTCATTGGAACCCTTGTTTTCCGGGGGCTTATTATTTCTTTTTGACCCCGTTTGGAAATTGATTCGAGAGGCGACCATAGTTGTGGTGTATTACCGCCGATATGGTACGTGGTCTTTGGGAGTTGACATACTCCGCCATTTCTTCGGTTAAGCCCGCACAAAATTGTTGCTTTTGCTCTCCAAAATCCAACTTTTTGAAGACAGTGGCTTTGAGTTGTAGGTCCCAAAACTTGTCTACATATTTGTGGATAGATTCATTGGGAGAGAGCTTTAAGCTTCGCCATTCGGTGAGTACTTTGTCTTTGGCATCGGTGGCCAAAAACTGCTTCATAATGGAAGCTCTTAAAGCTTTCCATGTTCGTGGAGCTTCACCATTGGCTCGTAGGCTAGACCACCATTGTCTGGCGGACTTTTGAAAGTGCATAGCTACATGGCGTAGCTTAGAGGACTCCGTGAAGCCCTCATCTCCAAACGCCGCATCGAATTGTTGGATAAAGGCCAAGACTTTGTCCGTAGCACCAAAGGTACCATCATAGGTAAGGAAAGAGATGCTCTTCCCTCCCTCTTTGAATTTCTTCAACTTGGACGACCTCTTCCATGCGGCATAGGATTTCCTATGACCTCTTCTTTTTTATGGTTCAAAGGTTGCACCATCACTTTCTTCAGAAGGTGAAAAATTTGAAGAAGGTGGAGAAGAGGGTGACCTCTTTCTCGCCTTTTTCTTGTCTTGATCTTTGTCGTCTTCACCATAGCTTTCATAAGAGGAAGAGGATGAAGAAGATGGAGAAGAGGGTGTCCTCTTTCTCGCCTTTTTCTTCTCTTGCTTTTTATCATCCCTCTTTGAATTGTGGTGGGAGAAGAATATGATGGTCTTCTCTGCTTTGGTGGTGATGGAGAGCGTTTATCCCGCCGTCTTCGTGGAGCCATCTCCGCCGAGGTGGCGGGAGACTCACTTCTTTCTCATTCCTTCAGTGGAGGCTCTTGAGTTCTCCTTTGGGAAGGAGATACATCATCAAGAAGTAAATTCTTGAGCCCTTCATATGGATTCTCTTCTTCTTCCCGAATCGGAGAGAGACCTCTTTTGGTAGTCTCACAAGGAGGCTTCCTAGGTGTTCTCTCGTCATGGTGATTAGCTTGGAATCCCGTGAGCACGGAGCTGCCGTTGCACTTCACTTTGGAGAGATGGATTGCCCATGGCTTGTTGAAGCCTAGAAACAAGATAGTTAACAAGCATTGAAGCATCATTAGTAGCTTGCTCATGAGCAAAATCAAAGTTATCAACATTAATTTCACTCTCTTTACTATTGTCAGCCATTCTAACAACTTTTAGGTGTAAACTTTTTAGGTGTACTTTGGCACTTCAAGCCCTAGTTGCTACTCCTCTTTACCCCTTTAGAAAAAGCACTCAAGCTACTATACCCGCGCTCGAATACCATTAATTGCAAGGAATAGAAGAGAGGGTCTTTCGACACCAAAACAGCACCGGCTCCTGTCAAGCTTCTAATAGCTCAATAGTGGTTAAGCCGTAGGCAAGCCCCGTAGGACTCCACTATTAAGACCATAGCTCTCGACCGTGATGCCCCGTTAACTGCACGAAGGCAGGCGCACTGCAAGGCTGAAAAATCCCTATTCTACTTACTCACAGGCAATTAATAATACCAACCATTTGTAGCTAGCTTGAGGACCTCCCTTCTTGAGCAAGAAAAGAGAAACCTTGAGCTCTGATACCAATGTAACATTTAATGGCCTAATAACTTATGTGTAGCGGAAATTAGCATGAACATAGTGGGCATTTCATTAGAGTAGATTCCTAATGAGAATTACAAGAGTGCTTGGGTGGAGAGAGCAACAAAAAGCATAACACCTAGTTAGATAGCATCAACAATACTTTCAAAAGAGAGAGAAATTAAGCTATTAACAACAGTTGAGGACCGGATTTGCATGGAGCCGTCCCCCCTCCAAAAGGCTTTGTATTATGGTTTCTCCCATCAAGAGAGACATTGTACAATACAATTCTTTGTGTTCCTTCAAGACTAGCTAGTGCAATGAAGATGGAAGCTTCATGCACTAAGCAAAACACTTAATCAAACACAACTTGAATTATCCCCGTTCTCAGACCCAAGACCTCACACACCTTCGAAGATGGTGAGAGCTAGCAGGGTATGAGAGTAGATTGAGAGGAAGAAGGAGTATCTTACGAGAAAGATGTACATCTCCTCACATATGTAGCACAGCTTAGCTTAGTAATTAGCTTGGTAGAGGAGATGAGCATGCATTGAAGCTTGGCTCTTGGTTGGATTTGCATCCACATGCCAAGAGAGTGTTGATGTAGGCTTCTATCTCACAAGCTTGGAGTAGGTGATGAGTTCTCCATTAAAGCTTGGGAAGAGATGGTCTTCTCTTTCTTCACACATGAGCTTGTGTGAGTGTGTGTGTGTGATAATGCCTTGCAAAAATCAGCCCCCTCTCTCTCTTGGGCGAGCCCTCTTGCTAAATGCTCTTCCTGAAGCCTCATTGGCCCTCCCCAAGTCAAGCCAATTACAATTAAGCAGCATAAGTGATAGCCTTCTGACATGTGTCCCCCTTTCCCCTTTTGTGAGAGCTTTAGGTAATTAAATAATTAAACTAAACTCTCATTGGACCCCTTTGCCTCCTGGCCAATAGGAATCAGGCAAGCCATGGGGCTCTAGAATGCTCATTGGACCCCTTGGGAGACTACCCAATAGTCTTCTAGGAGACTTAATTCTCATTGGTTTCTTTTATTAAATGGTTTTAAATTAATTAAACTAGATTTACTATAGCTTAATTTTCATTGGTCCACTTCAAGGGTCATCCAATAGAAATTGGGCACACCTTGTGGGCATCTGGCCTAGGGAGCTGACATGTGTCCCTCATTCCCTTTGTGTAAAGGGAGCCTGTGTGTGTGTGTGTGTGTCTTTCTCTCTCATCCCCTACCTTTAGGGCTCGCCCCCTCCCATGTAGGGATGTGCAAAGACTTTTAGGGCACACACAAAGCATCCAATTTTCCCTAGGGTTGATCTTTGGACACAACCTTTGAATTTTGGAACCTTAGCATTTTGGAAGTCTTAATGGGCTGAACCTTAGGGTCTTTTTAGCCCATTGTTGCACATGGCTCTTTTGCAGATGGCCCCCCCTTTGGATCCCTATTTTCCCTCCTTTGGATCCCTACTGTGGCCGGTCTGCTAGCTTAACCAATATTCTAGCTTTTTCTCCCCTGGCCTTCCCCACATTAAATGATCAGTTTAATATGAGAAAATCATTTAGGAGAATTAGATATTGATTATTATGACAGGTATCATGCATTGATTGTTGTGCACAAAAATGTTGCCAGTTTGCAGATCGTGATATGGTGACAAGGTTACGACACCAATTTTGGGGAGAGTCTCAAAAATCACGCACTAATTATGTTTATGATGTTCTTTCTATATGTTATCAGAAAGATGAGAAGTCACGATACCAATTCAAGCTAAATGGCTCTATTGTTTGTTGTAGAGCATGGTATGAGCTACATGGAATACCAATGACATCATTTTATCAATACAAGGAGAACTTTGAAAATGGTGTGCGCCAATATGTACATGGGAACACATGTACATTGAGAAGGGGACTTCAACATACTAGTTTAGCAAGAGCACTACTAAATGAGTTTGTGGAAAACAACTCTGAGAAGATGCCACATAGAAGTAGAACACTGCTAGATGGTCAAGAGAGATTCAATTGGTGATTCCATCAACATACAAACAAGTGGATATTTTATGTGAAATCAACACAACACTTGACCAAATGGGCTATGAGAAGAAGCTATCCCAATCTTCTTTTGGTAGAATTTGGAACAAAGATTACCCACATGTCACTTTAACAATACTTCGGTGAACTCCGCGAGTGTAGCAACAGTCTGGGGTGTCCCGAACACCAAGAAATCTCCATGGAAAAATGTCGTCACGAGCAGTGTAGCAAACTGAGAGTACCCACATGTCACTTTAACAAAGACGATTGAGTTCTCTAAGTGAAATATTTGTAGCTCAATCAAGGCAAGGTTAGAAGCTAAACCTTCTCTTGAAAAGAGAGCTCTTCTCTTGAGGGAGAGAGAAGTTCACATGGCACAACAAAAGATTATGCATGGTGCACGTATTCAGAAACTCAACCACAAAAATATGTATGCATAATCCATGATAAGATGGATCAAAACAAGACTTCCATTCCTAGATTACGCATTGTTCCTAAGGGTGTGGATTCAGGATATAATCTGCAGGTGGCATTGATTCGCATGATCACTCATGGACATGGAGAAGGTCATTACGGACACTTTGTCTTGAATGGTTTGTGGCCAGCTGATCCAAATCGTACAATTGGCTCAATTGCTAATTGTTTACATAACCTAGAGAGGATAGATAAGCATCCTCTTGATGATCTAGTAACAAATGGACTTCCAAGGAGCAATATTTCACTACTACATGCTTTGAACTCAATGGATGCCTTGGACTAACATAACTTGAGTGATGGAAAAGAGCCCATTGTGCAGTCGTGAGAAATTACAGAAGAGGAATTGGGGTCAACATTTCGCAGATTGCCAGAGAACTTGTTGCTACAATTGGATAATTGTGCAGGGGGAAAAAAAAATCATACTTATTTGCCTATTTGTCAATGCTTGTTGCAAGGGGTGTTTTCAAAACCATCCAGCTGGGACTTTTAATGGTTGGGTATACACATGAGGACATAGACGCCATGTTTAGTAGGTTTTCAGAGAAGTTGAGAGTTATACAAACCTATACTTTGCCACATTTGATGGATACATTACGAAACATCTCATCTTCATTTCTAGCTCCATTTTTTCTCACAAAGATCCCCGATTTCAAGCAATATTGTGATGTCTATCTTTGTGATGGGACAAGACATACTTGTTGGGCATTCCAAACCGCTTCACTTCAGGTTCTTTATGCAGGATGACACACCAATGATGCAATATAAGGCACATGTAGGTGTATCAGGCTGAAGTGGAAGTATTCACCTTTGGAAAACAGACACAAAAGGCAAGCCAATGTTACCACATGGAGATCCACCTCTAGTACCAATGGTGGAGTATGTCAAGGTCCATTAAGAAGTCATTTTGGGGCTCAAGAACTATATAAAATTTTGGAAAAATTTAGGGAATGGTTCAAGTATTCCGCGATATTATAGACCCGTGATAGATTATTGGAGTAAGGTAATTGAAGAGATTGGAAAAGCAATCATATCAGAGGGAGTCTTGTATTAAATGTTTTGGCCAAAAACTCAAGAATATTCTCACCTACAAAGCACTACAATGAATTTGCAACAAGTAGCAGAAATATTCCTAGGCCTTGAAGAGTTGAATGATCATTTTTGTGGGCCTCAACGAGATAGGCCAAGGGAAGAGTTTGACCCTATGTCTGATGTGCACCAAGGTGACTTTCTTATGCTTGTTCCGAGTGACACAGAAATCTATCCAGTGTGGCTTGCAATGGCTTTATCTAACATTGATAATGAGCCTACATCACCAAACTACAGAAAACTCTTGATTCAATATTGGGCACCTTGCGCGAGAAAAAGTGGGATGACAGATACTCAAGCTTAGAGTAATTGTTGGAAGGGTTATTGGGCTGTCAACTATAAGGACCCACAAGTGTGGAAAACTGTAGATGCAATTGTTTGGTCCTGGAGACCCAACAAACAAGGACCATTTCCTAGAATAAAGATTCCAGAAAGGCATGCTCTAAAAGCCAAAGAAGGCGTCAGTCGTGTACATCAACCACACTTGGATCAAAGTTCAGATATGGTATCAAATGTGGAGTAGAATTATGTGGAGCTTCTATTGCGACTATACTAGTCAATTTGTAAACAAAATCTTTTTTGTATCTTCCTTTGTTTTATGTAATTAGTAGTTATTATTCAAATCCATGTGTTGTACATCCTCTTGACTTTTGGTGTTTATCAACACCACAATCCTATGAGATTTTCACTTTATTTACTAACCACACACCTCAATTTTTCCCACTTTAAGTGGAAAATTCCCAAATTACATGAATTTAGTCGATTTGGAGATTCCCATAATGTGAGATTTTTACCAATACCTAATATGGTCTTTATGTATATATGTTGGCAAGGAGTTTTAAGTAAAAAATAAGTAAAAGTGTTTTTTTTTTTTTTTAAAGTCAAATTTTGACTCTTAGTGACCCACGTTTTTGCTGATGTGGTCACACCCATATGCTTCCTTCACTTTAACACTAGTTTGGTACCAAAACAGGACACTTTAAGTGTCCCTTTTTATCAGATTTAAATTAAATGCTACTTGCGTTAAACGGTTTATTTAAGAAAACCCTCTTGATATGCTTAAATATGTTAGCTATAGGGTCTTTTAAAAATATAACCTTGCATTTTAGAATCTATCATGATCAAGAACTATACTCATCAAGTTGACCCTCGTAAGACTGCAATTGACGCTTTGAAGAAATCACCTTTATAAGCTCAAGAAAAAGTGAAGCGACGTTGTAGAAAATTTTAGGTGACTCTTCCACAATTTTGCTATTGATAATTGAAAGTTTCATGTGCAAAAAAATTGACTTTGAAGTATATAAAATAATGGAAAGTTCCATTGGTTTGATATGGTCATTTCAAGCATATCGTTATATACAAAGAAAAATATGTTTTTGATATATTTGTGAGTTTTAAAAAGTGATATTGCTTGCCTTTCCATTGAGCACTCAAGGTGGCAAGTAGAAGGGCTTTGATATGCAACAATTATTGGATCATTTTAAAGATTCAAAACTGCATAAGAGAAAACTTTCATATTTTCATTCTTGAGACATAAGCATTCAAAACCTCAAATAATATCAAACTTTCCATGTAAATCAACAAAATGTATCAAATTTCGTGGTACATACACAGTTGAGGTGCCTAAAACCTTGTTTTCAATGTTATTATGGAGAACTCAAGATTTTCAAGAGTTTTTGTACGATAAAAAATTCAAGATAGAGTTCAAGCAACGAAGTTTAATTGAGTTAGGGAGCCCAAAAAATATGTAGTTTCTTGGTTTAAACATATAAAGTCATTTGTAATTGTCGAATTGCACTAGAATAGTACGAATTTCATGAGGGGACCTTTGGAACACCAAAATTATGCTCTTATTCAGCATGTGCTCAAGTATGAATTATGTCTATAGCTTGCATGTGACTTGAAAAGTTATCTTTGAAGTGCATTCCATTGTTTTGTAACACTAAGTGCTAACACTTGGCTTTTATAAACGTAAAAAAGGCCATCTCTACAAAAAGATATAATAATTTTATATCTTTTTTGCAAAACAGTTTGAAATTTTACTAAAATTTATGTCTTAGAACTTACCAAAATTCTCTCCATACAGATTGTATTTTGATATGGAGAAAAATCCAGTGTTTTCTTTCCCTCATAACCAATCTATGGTAGAAGCAAGGTGTAAAAAACTTCTTTCTAGCTTGACAAATAAATTGCCGAAACTTGGTAGAAAAATAGGACACTTTAGTGTCTCAGGACGCTTAAGTGTCTAATTACAGAACTAGTGTTAAAAACGCTAGAGAGAGAAGGTAACCCCTTAGGTCCACATCCTACATTTGTCTTTAAAAAAGGCTAGAAAAGCCTACTCAAAACTACCTTCTTCAATGTCCTTGCCCCCTTAACACCACCCAACATTAACCTTAATCCCTAAAAATAAGGATTCCTTACAAGGCCCATGCAAGGTTCATATTTCTCCTAATGAAATCTAATTGATCGGGTGAAAGAGACGTTGAGAAGCAGTAGTAGTGCTTCTTAAAGTCTCTTTCGCCCGATCAACTAGATCTAGTGGTGGGACAAGTAGCATCTATATTGAGCAGACTTCGCGATTGTAGCTTCAGTCTCCAGGCCACTCAGAGCGCAGTGCTCGTCATCCCTGGTTGTGATAACATACCTAGAGCATACGTACGTGGAGTGGACGCAAAGACCATTTAATACAATGATGCATATAGACAGAAATGGACAAAAAGCCACGTGAATACAATATATATTATAAAACAAAGCTAAATTGTTCAAATATAATATTTATGGCTTTAAGAGTTCTCTCTCTCATCCTCGCAAAGCTCAGCATAACTTCCTATATCTAAATAGAGCTCTCCGTTTAAACAGATGTCCTCCATTTCATTTTGTAGATCCTGTGGATGCACCCCATAGAGAGTAGCAGCTTGATGCTCTTCTGGCACCACCTTAGTGGCTTTTGACTGAGCATCTTCTCTGATCTCCTCCATTGATACCGTTGTGATTGGCACATGGTAGCCTTCATATGTCCGTGCACTATGAGGGGCTACCTCTATGATGTACCACCAGTTTGATGCAAACTTTGTAGGATGAAATATCACCTGCCAGAGCCACATAACTTACATGAGAGCTTCCAAGCACATAACTTCTCAAATTGGATGTTAACTATTTACATACTTACTTGTTCACAATGCTCGGGTAGTACGAAAGTGTCTCTTAGGTCAGTCCATTTCTAAGTTGAATCCATCTCAAGAAAACCAAACTCTCAATGCTCGGGTAGTACGAAAGTGTCTCTTAGGTCAGTCCATTTCTAATTTGAATCCACCTCAAGAAAACCAAACTCTCCTCTACGCACAGTAGCGTTGCGACCCTCCATGATTATCTTGGACCATTGCACGTCCAACAAGTCGATAAAAAATCCTCTATAATCGATCCTCAAAATCTCTTATAGCATGCCGGACAAAAAATCCTCTATAATCGATCCTCAAAATCTCATCGATCTCAGGATCAAACATTGCCTCGTTGAGAATGTGGTCTGCATGATCATTCCCCGAGCTGTCCGAGGCTACATCTTGTGGCCTCACATATGCTGCTTGACCAAAGCGCCTGCGAATTAACACGTCTATTGGGTTGCAATATTGCTGCCTATTGGCCAGCGTCAGAGTCCCACGAGTTATAATTGGCAACAACTCGATCTATAATAGATGGATCGAACTCGCCAAATTCGCGAACGTGCTGCAAAGAAACGCGTCTTGTGCGTCACACAACATGCTTGCATTGATTACAAGGACATAAGATCCTCGTTGAGAGATAGGTATTTTGGTTGGATAGCCCCACATTCTCGTCACTACTCATAATGAGGGTAAAAACCTTATAACTTGGACAAAAAATTTAATCTTCTATTGGCCTTCTCCGTCTTTTCTCTCTCTCTCTCTCTCTCTCTCTCTCTCTCTCTCTCTCTCTCTCTCTCTCTCTCTCTTTGTTCACACTGCAAACTACCTCACATTCTCTAGTCAATCATGTCCAATCCCCACACACCTCGGTCTAGAGGTGCATGTAGATTAGAACCAACGGGTTATAATCTCGTCTTCATTGGTCAATGCTTATATTTGTGGGTACAAGAAATCTACACACCCACGTCTACATGATAGTGCATGTGGTGGACAAAACCCCTTTGCCTCTTCTCTAGCTATAGCATTTCACAGCATCTTAACATCTTTTCACAGTAGATCTTTGTTCGAGGGATTACTTAACACATTACATGTTGGCCTCCAATCCAAGTATCATGCCATTGAAGGCTTTCCTGCTTAAGTTCGCATCCTTAGAGAGGAAGAGAGGGTTCACCGTTCGTCTAACTCTAATTTTTTTACTGTAATTTTGAAGGTAGACTCTAATATAAAAACTCAATCCAAAATCTAATCTTAAATTTAACCTAATTCAACATGTGGTGATTCGCTCCATTGAAGGGTAAAAGACATACCAACGGGACTACTAGCTGTGTAGATGTGAATGGGCCTCATTTCATAACACGATTTTAAATTTCAAATTTGTCGTTTGCTCTCGCCTGTGCATGCTCTCTCTCTCTCTCTCTCTCTCTCTCTCTCTCTCTCTCTCTCTCTCTCTCTCTCTCTCCCATCTTTGGTGACATAGAGGCCAGATGCCTTACACAACAACATAATCTATTCAAACAACCATCATCTCCTGCCCCAAAGTCATGGCAAATACAAGGCTTCAACAAATGGAACGACACCTTTAAAGTGCACAATGACAAATTGGGCAAGCATCTGGGAAAAGCACTAAAGTAGTTATCCACCCCCGTCTATGCCATCAAAAGGTGTGTTAAGGTACTCCATATTCTCAAGGATTTCAAATCGAAAGGACTTAAAAAGACAACACCTCTTGGATCCCATGCACATATTCAAAAATGTTTCTCACTATGGAACCACATTGCAGGCAGAAGGGACTCATTGGGAGTCACGGAGGATTGGAAGGCCTTGAAATGACTCCCCACATCTGCCACTTCACGTCAATCCCCCAATGGAAAACTTGTGCTTCCTAAAGTGCCATGGATTCTAACCAAACATGAGATTGATATAGTGAAGGGTTCCATTCCATCTATTCGCACAACAGGATACATGAGGTTACTAAAGGGATCTTTCACAAAGGCAAAGAAATTTGAAAACATTCAATTGTATCAATTTAGGTCCCACAATTGGCACAAGATGAATAACCGAAACAAAGACATGTGGAGAAGGCATCACCGACAAAGAATGGGAGTATGCACAAGAATTGTGTACCAAATGTAAAGTACTCATATGCTTAAACCATTTGTATATTTTTTCTTGAGTTTTTCTTTGTTATTGATTTGGTTGTATAATTTTTTATATTTTATAGTGTCTTTTTTTTAACTCTGTATGGTCAAAGGGCCAACACTTTTGTACAGGCCACATTGACGAGCGTCTTACCACCATGGATTGTGGTGTCATGGGAAACTTTGACTCATATGATGATGCAACTAGATATTGTGGGACTATTGAAAGGATACTAAGGGTTGATGTTAGAAACTTTCACAGCTTCCTCTTTGAGTGCAAGTCGTTTGCAAATGTCTAGACAACATGAAAATGGAATCTACATGGTAGACTCTAGTGTGCATAACCACGGGGAGGTATGCCAACTTAGTTTTTCCATGCAATTGTGAGCAGGTGAGTGATTATCTTATTTACCTTTATTTCCTTGTAACATGATACTAATGTCACTCACTTTGAACTTCTCTTCTATAGGTCATCTATATCCTGTCAATCCACCAACCAAATCTTTGGTTTATAGTCCCAGTACCACCACGAGGAAGAACCCTTTTTCCACTAATGAAGTGGAGACCATATTCGATCCTCTCCCACCTACTACTTTGGATGAAGAGGAGACAAAGGAGAGAGAGATCGATGATTCAAGTCCCACAGCCTCCAATCTTAGCAAGGAGGATGATTGCCATGATGATGATGATGACATGGAAGATGACGAATTCGAAGATGATGAAGCCAACACATCTACAAATGGTGATTTATTTTATCTCTTTATTGATTTAAGAGCCATGAGTTTAGATTCATATGATGCTACTTGTAGAGATCTTCTAGAATATGACTCAAAAACATTTTGTATATCATGTGAAAAGTTTTTATCATGTCGCCCGTTCATTGCTCTCTCTCTCTCTCTCTCTCTCTCTCTCTCTCTCTCTCTAATTTTATGAAGCATGCTAATTTGTGTTAATCAAGTGGGTGTGATTGATACAATATCTATCATTTTTTTGTACAAGTATTTATGAAAATTATCAAATGATTTATAATTTTTTTTAGAAAAAAGAAAGAAGTACTTCTATATAAATATTTTTGCACTTAATGCTAGAGGTAATAACTGACGTTATCTCCCTTTCTCACATCTACCTTTACACATTTTCTTTTTTTGTTGTTCTAAAGAGTTATGGGTGCAAGTGGAGGCAATGTTTTGTGTTGTGCGTAGTGCGAGAGTGCACTTGAGTGCTAATGAAACTTGCTTTGAAGAAGAGCTACTTTATTTTGCTCCTTGCTAAACATCTCTTCAAAGCAAGAGAGAAAGAAGTACCCAAATTTGAATATTTTAGTGCCAAAGGGGGGTCTAGTAATATGAGGAGTACTCCTTGCGATAATAGCACCGATAATAGCAATCGTAGTAAACGTGGTAATGTTAAATTTGCAAAAAATGCATTTGTGTCTTCTTTGTCCACCCTATTTTGGATTCTCTCTCTCTCTCTCTCTCTCTCTCTCTCTCTCTCTCTCTCTCTACCAAACCACTGAAGAGCCGCAGCAAACGCTTGGGAAGTTTAATAGCATCCCCCAAGATGATGTTGTACAATAGGATGTATTTGATGCATAGTCTATGTGCATTGATTACAAGGACATGAGACCCTTATCAAGAGATAGGTAACTAGATCAAGCGGCCCCACATGGTTGTCATTGCTCATAAGCTTGTGGGCACAAACTTAACCATAAAGTTAATTTGAAACTTTGTTGAAAAATGCAAACCGTAACTTAAAACCTAAAGTTTAAAACCAAACCATAATTTAAACTTTAATCTAAATCGTAAACCTAAACTTAAATCTACAACCTAATCATAAATCAAGAAATGAAAAGCTAAATCGAATCCTAAATTGTAAACTCAAAAGTAAATGTAATTTAAATTTCAAAACCAAAAAACATAAAATCAAATCCTAACCCTAAACCTAAAATTTAAATTATAATTTAAATCTAGAAGTAACATTTAAATTAAAAATTCAAACCGTGCACCATCAACCTAATGTAAACTTAAACTAAAAAATGCAAACCGCCCACCACAAACTTAATGTAAACTTAAATTGAAAAAACAAATCATAAATTTTATCTTAAATTTAAATGGAAAATTAAAATAGTAAATCTAAATCATAAACCTAAGCGTAAATCCACAACTTAAATCTAAATTAAAGAATGCAAACTTAATTTAAATTGAAAAATGCAAACCATAAAACTAAATCTAACAGTATATTTAAATTTAACTAATAAATTTACAACTGAAACTTAACTTAAAAATGCAAACCGTAAACCTAACCTAAAATAGAAAAATATTTAAATAGCTTAAACATAAAAGTAAACCAAGAACCTAAACTCATAATTAAAAAAACACAAACCCTAAACTTAAACCTAAAAACATAAACCCAAATCATAAATATAAACTTAGTCTATGACTTGAACCTAAACTGACAATTTAACTTAAAGCACAAATTATAGACTAAACCACATGCACAGACTTAAAACCACATGCGCCAGTTTTAAATCTAAATTTAAAACTGCTTCCACAAATTCAATACTAAAATTTAACAAATTTGAAAGCACGAAAGCATACACCTAAACCGCATATGCATATGCCTACTTAAAACAAACTCGTAATTTGCTTATCTAATTTGTATACATAACAAAATCGTAATTTGCTTATCTAATTTGCATATGTATACGCACACCAAAAACTTAAATTTAAACACAAATTCTAAACTTATAAATTGAATTGCATATGCATACAATTTAGATTAACTAAGCCCAAAGGTTAACTTACAACGTAACTGAAAGCGCAAATTGATCATTTAAATCATATATATATAAGCTTCAAACTTAAATTTAACCCAAAACGTACAATTGAAGAAAAGAAGTAAACACAAATGTATATGAAATTGGAAACACAAACCTAAAAAAAAAAAAAAAGCAAGCTTAAAATGATTTACTTTAACTTAAATTGTATTTTCTAATATTTAAACCTAAAATTAATTTTAAGTCCATTTACTTAAATGTAAACATAAAATGAATTTAAAATGATTTAGGCTTAAGCTTAAATGCAAACTTGAAACCAAAAAATTAAACTTAAATTTTAAAATTAAAATCTAAACATAAATCTATAATTAAATGTAATATAAAATCTATAATTAAACCTAAATCAAAATGCTAGACCCTAGATCTATACTTAAATCATAAAGTAAAATAAAAAATAAGAATAAAAATAATTGAAAATCTATATTAAACCTAAATCAAAATGTTAAACCCTATATTTATACTTATAGTTAAATCTAAATTTATACTAATTAATTTTTAAAATAGATTTTAAATATAAATTTAAACAGCAAAACCTTAATGTAGCAAAAAATAATGCGAAACAATTGACAACATCTAAAAACTCATGTGAAACACTTAAAATTTAAATTAACTACATTAATCTAAATCTAAATTAAAAACATTTGATTAATTTATTTTGATTTACATGTAAATGTTTGCATACGGGATTTTGCATATGCAAATTTGCAAAAGGTATGTTGTGTGTGTGTGTGTGTGTATGCATGTTATGCACAATATACCATAGAGAGAGAGAGAGAGAGAGAGAGAGAGAGAGAGAGAGAGAGAGAGAGATGTGGAGGGAATAGAGAAGGATGAATTGAGTCTTACTTGTAGCAAAACTTGGTGGAGAAGAAGGTACTTCTTCTTGCAGCCACAAATAGCTCAAAATGAGAGAGAGAGAGAGAGAGAGAGAGAGAGAGAGAGAGGGAGGGAGATGGGGTGGGAACAAAGAAGGAGGATTTCGGCTTACTTGTAGCAAAACATGGGGGAGAAGAAGGGGCTTCTTGTCGCAAATAGCTCATAATGAGTGCAATAGGTTTTGATTTTTTTTCCCAATTTTAAGCATCGCTATTAGTCTTGATATACATGTCATTTTCATATTCAATGTTGGCAATGCATATATTGATGTATGTAGTGATGCTAATACCTATGAAAGTTCTAAAAGGTGTCAGACCAAGCATTTAGCATTATAAGCTAAAAAAATTACCTAGTGGTGATATTTTACTTTATAAAACTTATTTTAATGGTACATTAAACTATATTGTTAGGGTATCTGGTCCTACAACCAGCACTGTGAGTTTGCTAGAAAGAATGGAAAGAAAAAAGTGACATTTGCAACATCTCATTTTGGCGGGATATGTCTCCCGGTTTGGTTTGGTGGTCAAGGGGTGTGTTGTGGTAGGGCTCTCTCCTTGGTGGAAACCCCAAGAAAATCTTAGCTCCCGTTGTGCTAATGTCCAACAATTTTAGGGTGACACCCTTTGTCATCCGATGTCATAGCTTCGTTGTGCTTTATGTATTGGTTGTTGGTTAATACCATGGCTTGGAAGGAGCATGGCTCGCAATTAATGTACTTTTTTGGTTTCGTAATATCTATATACACTCACCATTGTGAGTTTCAAAAAAAAACAAAAGATGTCATCATGAAACCATACAGTGTAAGAGATTATTATTTATTAGTTCAAATAAGTATTAGTGACAGTCAAGTTTTTTTTTCTAGACGTATATCTGAAGTATGGAGCCTGATTCACCCCTTGTAACTTTTAGTCTTAAAAATGCACATTTGTAAGGCCCCTATTATGAGGAGAAGCCATCGAGGGCAAGAGAAATCACTCGCCAAAAAACCAAAAAATTCATGCCCACTCTCGAGCTTTGCTCAAGATTGGGTTTACCAAAATATTCCCTTTTTGTCAAAAAATATGGTCGAACGGCGGTCAAAAATTGATAGGAAAAGGGCCAATCGGTTGGCCGGTTGGCTAGTGTGCCAATAGTCAATGGTCGATGGCCAGTGGACGGAAGTATTTGGCTGGTGGCCGAATTCAATGGTCGGTGGCCGATTTCTAGGCGGACTTGTCTTTTCAAGGGCGGCCACACATGGACGCATGACAGAATCAATTCGGACTTTTCTACACAAGCGCGGCCACACATGGCTGCCTCTCATGCAGAGGGAGGGTAGCCATTTTGGCCTATAAAAGGAGGCCTATTCTACAAACAAAATGTATTGTGAAGCTGATGAAACAAGGTTTATGTGAGGTGGTGAGAGTGAAGCAAGGTGGGAGCTCCATTAAGGGTATAATCCCTTTGTAACCAAGTTCTAGTTTGAAGTACTAAAGCCATTGAGTGGCTACTTTCCCGTGGACGTAGCCCACATTGGGTGAATTACGTACATCGTATGCCTCTCTCTCTCTCTCTCTCTCTCTCTCTCTCTCTCTCTCTCTCTCTCTCTCTCTCTCTCTCTCTCTCTCTCGTGTGTGAAAATTATCTCTCCATAAAGTAAACTACCCTAATATCTACTTAGCTACGTCCTATTTCCTAACAATATATACGAATAGAAACTTAGAACGGCATATATTTAAGACTATTTTATTTCAATTAAAAGATGGAAGATAAGTATTAAATTATGATTGAGAATTTATATAATGGACATGGTGCCTCCATTTGCAAAGAACAATTCGTTGTTCAATGTTCATGCCTATAGAACACTCAAAAAACAATCAGAATGGGGTCCTCGCGCGGGGGGGGGGGGGGGGGGGGGGGGGGGGGAATGTGACCAAAGTAGTGTTGAACAACCACACGCGAGAGAGAAGAGAGAGAGAACTCCATATCTGCAAACCCCAAAGTGTGTCTCTTGATCACACAAGATGCGTTTATATAGAGGGGACCAGGGTGCTATATATAGAGATACTATATATAGCTCAACACCCCCACTCAAATGAAGGTCCCTAACTGTGGATGAAAAAACCCTTGGGGGCTCAAGGGAAAAATCCACAGCTCTATATATACCCACCGTTATATTAAAATAATTTAAATATACATTTACAATGTTCGAAGGAGCTACATCACTCCTGTTTTACAAATGTGCCCTTTCAAAGGTCTTTAATAACCCTATATATAGTTGGATTGATGCAAATTCTTCAATATCTTTGAAAAACCTTCAATATCTTTGTGCAGCTTGAATATCTTTGAGCCTCTATACACACTCCTTGATGTGACTTTCAGCCTATAAACAATATCAACTCAAGAAACATATCGAGACATGAAGGCTAGAAATAACCACATCACATTGTCCTTAGAGACGGTCGCGAGGCCGTTCTAGAGACGACATAGAAACAAACGTAACGACGATGCAATCACATATGCAGACGACATAGAAACAAACATAATATCAATGTAATCACAAGTGCACACATATATACAAAGTCGGCATATAAAAACACAATGGGGCCCCTTAGATTATTTGTATGCTTGCAAGCAGAGAAAATGCATTCCATAACATAAGTTTGACAAGACGATAAGGCTGACGAGACGATATATTTTCAGTGGCTGACGAGAAGATAGAGTTTCAGTAGCCAGATGAGACGATAGATGTTCAGTTGCCAAACGAAACAATAGATTTTCAGCTATGCCGATCGATCCGCATCAATCTTTAGAAGACGACAAAACTTCAATGTAGCCATAACATAAGTTATCTTGCCATGTCGAAAGGCTTCATGTTAGCCATAATAGACGGCTTTGACGAGACAAGACAAAATCCTTTTAGTCCAGACATAAATGTCCAACACCAACAGATAGAAATAGGATACGATAATAGTAAACCTCCAAGAGATGTACCTTTAACTTCGTCATGTATAGTCGGATTGAACACGATGTAAACCTCCAACATCAAGAGTAAACCATGGTCAAGTATCACCTCCGATATCAAGAGTATATCTAGATATGACCTTCCATATCAAGAGTATAGCCAAAACCAGTGTTGGGTACCATCTCCAATATCAAGAGTATAGACGGATCCTTATCTCGCTTAGAGGCCTCCTCATAGTTCAAATTGTATCTCTTTGAAAATCCCATTTGTACATCTTTGGAATTTATCACCTTCTGCCTGTCATCTGCCTATCCAATTTGTTGTCAATCATAATATCTATATATTCACTACTCCTTCACATGAATCCGGTTGGGGGTTGCGACCATATTCTAGATGCAATATCACTGCCATGAACCATGTTCAGTAGATTCGATGCCCTAAGAAGAAAGTTTAAGTTTAAGTAAACCATAAGTAGTATGAGGAAAACGTGTTGCACTTGGTCAGGAGATTGTGAGAGTGCAATCAAACAGATTTTTGTAGAATCTTGATCTCAAGATCTTACAGATCGACTTGACCTGCTTCTTTGCTAAATCTGATGATGCATCCAAGTCATTCGAGGTCCAAGAAGAAACTCACGGTTAAGGTCTTCTTCAGTAAAGCCAACTGGAACCTGCCTCTGATCCATGTTGAGTGGGTCTAGCTGGAAACTCCAAGAGCTGAGGAAGCTTGGCTGGTGATATTTCTAAAGAAATTGATTTGAAATTGTCCCATGATTTATCAACGCTAGGGATCTACCTCCCAGGCGCATTATAGTTCTGTCTGCCATCGAGGAAATTATCTGGGAGACGGGAGAGAGAAACAAGGCAAGGCAAATTTGTCGTAGCCGTCGCAAGGCACCACACGATCTTGATACCCTTATGGAGTGGCCGATTTGAAGCATGGCTCAGCACACCTGCTATCTCCCCCACCTTGTTTGTCGACATCAATCCGATTGCACCCCGTCAATTAACGTCGTCAGCAAAGCTGGTCGACAGTACCAAAGCTGGGTCCACAGTACAAAAAAAATCACGAGAATTAAAATAGCATTCTAAATTATGAAAGACAAAGTGCCCGGTGGGGGCTGTCGTAGCCGTTGTGAGCGGGATGAAACACACACAGCGCCTCTATAACGACCCGACACACACTCTTGGGAAGATACACACACACACTATGGGGCACCACTCGGCTTACACAACACACCTGGCCGAGACAGGGAACACATCTCTGGAGTGAGAGGAGAGAGACTATCCACTTGCCCACTCCACACAGACACACACACACACACACACCCAAAAAACTCAGCTCAAAAGAGGAGAATTTTTGATGTTTAGATACAATTGATCTTGGGCCAACACCAATGGGGCAAACAGCCCACACAATATGGGTAAAAGATACCAGTTACAATCACAAATTGGAGAAAGAAGCTTCACTCACCGGAGAAGATTACACAAAAAACAGCAGAAAAAAGGGGAGTAATTTGGCAAAATGGACAGCGCCATCGCGTTCAGAATGGCCCAAAACCCCAGTCTACAATGTCAAAGTGCTCAAATCCGACCTCGGATGAGCAGTTTACGGCCAAAACAGGCTCCAAATGACAAAAAAACACACCTGAGCAAAAAACACACCTGCGGCTGTTCCTCCCTCTTCTCCCTCTCTCACGTTTTTTCTGGTATTTCTCTCAGTTTTTCCAGTTTTTTCCCTTTCCCACCCACACTTAGCTTTATTAGTTGGGCACCCTTGGCCTTTTAGATGACCTCAAACGGACCCCGAACAGGCCAAAACCAAAAACTGACCTCGCAGTGCATAGTTGTCACCTTTTTGCATCATTTGCACACCTGGCACTCAGCTTTTTTCCAATAATGCATCTCGCCACCATGTGAAGTGGCCCCAAAAAGTGGTCCTAAATGACCTTTCCTTTCTGCATAACTCTCACAAGAAAACACACCCACGTTGTGTCCGTCCTCATCCGCGTGTGCAAATATTGATTGACCTCGTTCGCCCTCCTGACGCCACTAGATGCCATCTGACGCACTTTGCTGACCTCACGTCGTCGGCCCGCGGATAGCTTCCTCGAGAAGTTTTTACGCGCTACCAACTCCTT
>NW_028221687.1:0-185042 GCF_014529385.1 Adiantum capillus-veneris
TCATGAAATACTTCAATGCAGGTGAGCATCATTTCGGCAAATTATATAAAGCCATCGCACATTATAGATCAAGAAGACTTTTTTGAAGATACCATGGTGCCCGTTAGGGCTTTCACCAAGTATTCTTCTGTCGACGCTCCCTTGTCTGGAGCTAGAAATCTTGGGTAGTTTAGCCATGTTGGCCACTTCTTCGTTATTTCCTCATGTACTTGCAAGGTGCTTACTCTTGGTACATGACAAAAAGTGGGATCCTTTTGAAGTGCTGCATGCTCTTGTGAACAGAATCAGGTATCTTGGATTCTTGTTCAACTAGCTTTTCCTCCACTTAGGGTGGTCTTCATTTGCAACTTCTACTTGCATGTCTTTATAAAGTCTTTCTTTGCCTAGAGCAACTCCACCTTTATCAAAGGATATGGCAGGGATTGCTGATGCCATTGTGCATTGATTTGATTTGGAGTGAGTTGAGTAAGATTGACAGAGTGAAGAACTCTCAACTCCTTATCCATCGCTGCTTTCCACGACTCATCTGTCTCTTGTGTAATATTTTCTTTGAGTGCATCTTCCTCAGCTTTTGACAATTGGACCATTGGCACTTCATCTGCTTCAGTAATGGTACTCAAAAATCCTCTTTGCCACCTAGCCCTTCTGCTGGATGTGTTTCCATCTCAGCGAAAGAGACTGAGGGGATATCTATATGTGGCTGTTCTGAAGTTCCTGCTTCTTCATGCATTTCTTGTCGTCCATCTTTCAGCAACTGGTTTACTCTTTTTAGCTCAGCTATTTCTTTGAGCATCTCTTCTTCTCGTTGCACACGCATTAATGCCAGGTCTCTACATTGAGACCGTTCTAGATTTAGCTCTAGCTTGAGGTCTTTGTTCTTTTTCTCTAGTGCTTTGTATACTTCTTCTGTTCCTTTGATCGAGGCTAATGCCTTTATGGTTATGGTTATGGTTATCGTTATGGTTTTGATCAATATGGTTATGGTTATGGTTTTGCACAAAGTTCGTTTCATTTCTTCCATCAAGTTGTGCCTTAAATCTCATGTGAGATCCTACATGGATATCATGTAGGAGGCGTATACATATGTTTTTTTTTTGAAAAGTTTATGTTAAAACGAAGGGAGCTCTGTCAAAATTTCTGTGGGAGCATGGTTGATTTTGGTGCTGCTCGCTTTCTTGGGCAGAGGACAGGTAGTCTGGCTGTGACTGTGTCCATCTTTTCACTGGGCACAGGCTAGGCTGCCTTTCCTCTGCCCATTTTTTTTTTTGATATGGTCGTCAAAATACGCGTCGATATAGGTGTCAAAATACGCGTCAAAAACAGGTTCCTTTGACGTAGATATCGACCCGTATTTCGACTGTTTCATAGGGACGAGGATTTCAACGCAGTTTTCAATGGTTTGTGTCAAAATCTGCGTTGAAGGCACCTGTTTTTGTTGTAGTGGGTGGAGCGCTTGGCATGGGGTGATCATGGTGTTTTGTAAACGGTGAGGATGGTCTGGGGGACATCCCACCTTCTTTGTGTTAGGCTTCACCTTGGTGTGTTGCTTCTTTTGCTTGTTTTGCTGCTCCACCGCATCTCTAGCTTTCTTTTTGGCGTCTTGAGCCTCTTTTAGCCTCAATGCCTCTGCGTCGTGATATATTCATTCGAACAGGTCCTTCGGATCTTCTGCTTCTCTTCATGCAAGGTGATTTGTTCTTGGTCCTTTGACTTCTGTAGGTACCCACTTTGCAAGGTCCTTGCCTTGAGCTTGGCAGCTTTGTTCATAGGAGTGCTTTTCTCTCTCAAATCTTGCCTGATTTTGTCGTGGCTCCTCTTGATGTGCTTCCACTACCTTTCTTTTTATTTATTTGATGCGTACTCTCCTTTCCTCATTGTCGGATCTTTCACTACTATGCCATTCTGGAGAGCTCTTGGTAGATTCTTCATCAGATTTGTATGTTCTTTTGGTGGATCTTGTGGCTCGAGGGGATGGTTGTGCAGATACGATCCATATGTTCTGATCTGGGGCAGGTGGCAAGTTGTTTGCCATGCCGATAGCATGGTAGGCAATTCTTGTGAGAAGTTCAGGTGCTCCCAGATATGTTATCTTACCCTCTTTCTTTGTCCCCTTCAATGTGGACAACACTCACTGCACGTGGTCAATTGGTTACTTGGTTGTTGACTTTAGAACTTGTGTAAATGTGGTTGCAATCGCATGATTGGGTGTCGTGTACCTTGGCGGTCTCTTTGTGAGGAAGTGGAAATGTTGATGATATAATCTTGCAGGTTCTTCCACCTGTTTTTGGATGAGATCGACAAATGTGGCAACAACGGTTTCCTTGGTGAAAGTTCATGTTGTTTTTCTTTCTCTTGCCCTCATGGTTATTCCTTCTGTTGGCAATTTGAGAGATTCTGCCACTATCTCTTTTGTAATGACCACTTCTACCTTGTTCCCTTGCTGGTCAAAGATCTAGCCGGTTCCATCTTCCTTGATTGTGGACAAGCGCTCATAAGCTTTCTGGAAATCCACTCCACATGGCTCTTGTTTGTAAAACTCTCTGAGGCCAAGCCTTCTGTTGGCTGCTTTTTTCTCACGCTTTGCTACGACATCACAGACCTCTCTTGGTAGAAGTTTTAGTTCTACCTGATGTCCTTCTTCGCTTTTGAATCTACTCTGAACACTTTGGTGTTGTTCTCCTCCAACTGTTCTTTTGACAGATAGGTCGCTTTGGTAATTTTGACTGAACTGGGATCTAGTTGGTATGGTGGTATCTCTTGCAACTTCTCCTTTTGCAAGAACCTCTTCTTGGCCTTCTCTGCAGCTTGCATGGCTCCTATTAGGTGAATAGAGTGCCAAAGTTAGCAAATTTGGCAGATTTTACTTTGAAATGTCCTTCAATTTGAATTGCTGACAAACTGAGTCCAATTTGCATTAAATTAATTTTTTGAACATGCATAGATGCATAAAAATACATCAAGATCAAAATTATGAAGTCCAAACAAAAAATTGCAACAAAGGTAAATAATCGCAAGCTGAGTAATTTTTTCAACTTTTTGCAAATTTGACATTATAGGCTTGAAGCATACATCAATTAGATACTCTTAGTGAAATATGGGCTCATTTGGGTGCATAGGATGAAAATGGTGCCAGATTTAGGATTTAGGTCTTTAAAACAGTAGATGTAAAGGAATTTTGAGATTTTGAGCTCCAAATTTGTTCAAAATTGGCTAGTGGGCTTAGTACATCATGGACTTTGATCCTATGATGACAAAGTTGCAAATTTCCCCCATCTTGGCAAAAAAGTAAATAATCGTGATTATTAACTTTTTCATCAAAATGAACATTTTTTGGTGCAACCTAGTTCTAGGCATGGTGTAGACCTTGTGTATGTGATATGAGGTGATTTGGATCAAAAAATGTGGCTCATAACTCAGAATTTGTCTTGCAAGGACTTCTTTGCGTTTTTTGGCAAATTTTCAAGTTATAATTGATCATTTTGGCTCAAACTTGAAATTTGGCATGTAATAGGTGTGTACAAGTGATAGGGGAGGTGATGATACCAATTTGAAGCCAAAATATTGCAAAAGTAATAATCGCGATTATGTACACCAGTCAACTTTTCCTTGCAAAACTTGAAAATTTTGACCTAAGCACATTCTATAACCTAAAACAAGTCCTAAATTAAATTTGGTAACCTTTGATCTTGCTGGCATCACTTCATGATTTGTCGACTCTGAAATCATCGATTTTTGTGACTACATGGCGTGTAGAGTTGGTTAGTCACTTTTGAGGCTATGGACTTGTCCGCAACATAGTCGTGAAGCAACTCATCCAATTATGGCCCATTTGGAGTCAGTTTGACCTCGTATGTTGAATTTGATGCTTTGTAGCCTTCGAGCCATTTTTTGCTTTTCGAGGACTTGGCTTGATTGATTTTATGAAACCAATCATATACATTGTATATAAACCTCGTAGGTAAGATATCTGTGGAGTCAAAATCCAATTCTGGCATCTAAAACCTAGCTTTTCTACTTGGGACCCCCTCAACCCTTGCCGAATGGTCAACTATTGATGTAGAAGTGTTATAGTATGTTGGGACATGCTACAGTTCAAATCTCATTCGATTTGGTTGAGATGACATGCCGTTATGGTCAATTTTTGGTCGTAGGTCTTTGTGCACTGCTCGGATTCTAGGGTTTTTTTCTAGGGTTTTAGACTAGCTATCAGTCATACAAAATGGATCATTGATAAGTATAGAACTTACCTCTCATGTCTCGTGTGAGACGGCGCTGAAAACAAGCGACTGTGGACTCTAGAAGGTACGCACGAACAGGGTTGAAAAGCTCTCTCTCCAAAGGCAACAATGTGGAAATGAGGTGATTTTAGCCTACCTTGGGTATCTATACTCGGACTTCCCGAACCATTTTTCCTCAAATTCCCTCGTTAGTCCTACTAGGCTGGAAAACCTATGTTAGAGACAAAAATTTCCCCAATCAGATTCCTGTAGCTCATTCTGTAAGAATTCTACAAAAGTAGGTATGCCCGCCTAATTTAGTCTTCTCGCTTCCTCTGCCGATTTGATTGAAATTTTTTGTGCTTGTTCACCTTGTCTTTCTGATCATCACCATGTCTTCAACTTTTCCATATGAGCTCCTTTGTTATTTATTATTAGTGTTTAACCTAAAAATCCAATAATTAAGAAAATCCATTGAAAAACACAGCTTTATTGTTTTTTGTTGGATTTCTCCGTTTTTAAGTCTCAATATCAAGAAAAATGATGAAAATAACAAAAAAGGACTATTTTTTTATAGTATATACACTATTTACACTCATCCCGAGATATCGTTAGTTAATTTTTCCCTGGTGATAAATTATAAGGGCATTAATAGGTAATTTGGCAAAAAATCACACGTTAACATCACACTTTTTCCTCTCTCTTCAAACATTGTCCTTAATTGCTTAGTGCCCTTCCACCCCTCCTAGATGGTGTACTCCGGGATGACTGTGTGCATGGGTTGAACAATCGTGTCTATGCATAGCTTTGGTTGGCTCTATCATGCTTTGAAGATCAATGTAGTTAAAACCATCATGTTGTGCAAGAGTTGGGTCTTCAATAATTAACTCAAGGGTTTCTGATGTCGAGGCTTCTGATGTTGTCTCCAAAGAGAAAATCTTGTAGCTTGTGTGCTCTTTGCTTGATTGTACCATCAGGATGCTTTAGCATGCTAATTTCTTGAGCTGTTGGTATCAATAATGACAATTGTTGAGCTTTTACCCGCCATTGATATCTTGGTTTGTCTTGGTGAAATGGTGTGGTTGAGTTTTCTGAGACTTAAGTCTCCATTTCTTGATCGATTTTCCAGTTTGTGGAGAAGATAAGTGTTCTTTTTTCTTCCAAATTCATTTTGTGTTAGGTTCCTTGCTCGGAGATGCTCCTCTCTGTGTTTTGATCTTTGGAATCATCTTTGGTATTGTTGATGATGTTTTGGGCATCCAGATTTGAATTGGCTTGTCCTTAAGCTGTGATTTTGGTACCCAAATTTTCCTGACTCCTTGAATGCTACTTGTAGCATTTACTTGTCAATAGGATGGAGAAGATTGATTGCTTCGTGGTTTGCTTTGCTAGTAATTTCCTTTCCATTCCTCGTTGTTTGGTGCAATTGGAACAATGAGTTGTTCGCCTTTAGGGGATAGCTTGAGTTGATTGGTATCCCAATCTGGTACTGCCTTGTATGTTCACATCCAGTAAATTTCAAGAATCATTGTTTCATTCATGTGTTCATCTGGTAAGCATACAAAATGATGAGTATATGAACATCCATGTACTATCACATTCAAGTTGACTACTCCCAATGTTGGTGTTGGGTTCTTGTTGCATCCTTTGAGAGTCACTATTCTTGCTATCAAAGACTGACTTGTTGCTTTCTTGTACGTGGAATAACTATCTGCATTTACTCTAGCTTCTGTATCGACCAAAACATTTGTTCTATGATTTTTGAGTTGTACTTTGATGCAAAGGTCCATTCCATTTAACCATTCATCATTCGTTGACATTACATCTTTTTGCAATTCCCATTGTCGGTCATCTATTTCCAGAGTGTTGATGGGAATAGGCATGTTAATTTTGGAGAGCATCTTTCCTTTTGAGTACCCGCAGAGCCGAGATTCCTCCTAGGCTTCATCAATAACCTATTGTTTTATCTTTCTTTGCTTGGCTGAATGCATTCTTTCTAGAAATTCATTGGTTAGTGGAAAATTGTACTTCTTTAAACGACATCCACTAATCCAATTAGCCAATGGTTCACCATAGGGTGGACCATTATGGAAAATTTGGACTTACAAAGGTGCCTTATAAGGAGTTTGACTTCCTCTCTCATGTCCAAAATGGGCGTGCGGTAAAATTTTTGCAAATCAACTGAAAACTTGACGGAGATTTGACAATTAGAATCTACTCTTCAAGCTCTTTCTATTGATATATAGAACGCCATAAGATTCCTCATATTTTAAAAGATTCTATTGTAATGTGATAACTCCATCTAAAATCTATAGAATAAAAAATAGAATCTTTTAAAATATGAGCAATCTCATGTCGTGCTATATATCAATAGAAAGAGCTTGAAGAGTAGATTCTAACTGCCGAATCTTCGCAGAGTTTAGAGTTTGATTTGCAAAACATTTATCGCACGCCCGTTTTGGACATGAGAGAGGAAGTCAAATTCCTTATAAGGCCCCTTTGTGAGTTGAGATTTTCCCTAATGAACTTAACTGCTCCACTTGGAGATACATCTTCAATGATAAACGGTCCATTTCTCTTTTTCTTAAACTTGGAAATGTGTTTCTTAAGGTAATAGACTAAAACTAAGTCCCCTTTTTCGAAGACTTTTGTAATTAGATGGGAATCAAAAACTATTTTTATTTCCTCTTTTTTGCATAGATGTGAGATACAACAGTTAGCCTTTGCTCATTTAGCTTCTCTAAATCTTCAAGTGTCTCTGACAATTCTTGTCCAGTCCACTCAATATCCTTAGCTACCCTTAGTGTTGGAATTCTATTGGCAATATGGCATCCAGACCATAAACAAGGTTAAAGGGTGTAGCATTTAAAGCTCTTTTGAATGAAAATCAAATAAGCCCATAGAGCAGCATGGAGATTCATTTCCTATTCTGTCTTTCTTGATCTAACCACTTTAATCAATACCGAGCTAAGAATTTTATTCGTATGCTCAGCTTGTCTGTTTGCTTGTGGGTGATAGGGGACTGATTTGTTATGGATGACCATAAATTCATCAAGAAGATACTCAATTACCTCATTGAGGAAATGAGTTCCCCTATCACTGACAATTTCTATTGGCAGTCCATATCTTGTGAATACATACTCATATAAGAATGCGGTAGTGATTCTAGCATCATTCTTTTGAGTTGCTTTAGCCTCGGCCAAGTTGGTCAAATAGTCCGTAGCTACAATGATATATTGAGCTTAAGTTATATAAGCAGGTGGATGTATTGGCCCAACAAAGTCTATATCCCATTTCGCAAAATCTCTAGCTCCCATCATTGGTCTTAAGGGCATGCTATCTACTCGTGTTGGGATTTTTGCTTGTTGAAAAGCATCACATCTCCGAACATACTCTTTGGCATCTGCAAAACATGTTGGCCACCATATGCCTACCATTAAGATTTCTCTTGCAGTGGTCTCACTAGAAAAGTGACCTCTAGCTAATCCAACATGTGCTTGTTCTATAATTGGAATATATTCATCTTCATTTGCACAAAGATGCAAATGTTGATCCTTACCTCTCCGATACGATTGGCTTTCAATAAGAGCATAGTCTCTTGCTTCAGTCTCAATTGCTCTTTGATGGCATTTACTCATATCCTCAGGAAATGTTTGGCTCGATAAGTAACTAGATAGTTACTCCACTTAGGAATAGGCAACATTAAGAACAATGTTACATGAGGTATGGGTATTTGTTTTTTACATTGAGGACAATCCTTTACAAAAGAGCAAACATCACTCCTCATAGTTGGCCAAGATACTCCAAGTCTCAAGATCCTTTGCATAGTTTGATCTTCAGCAAAGTGAAGTCCTACTATGGTAGTATGTGCTTGAGTTAGGTATTGGGTTTTCTCTTCAGGATTAATTCATAAGGGAAATATTCCATCTTGATTTCTTTGTATAGACTACCAACTAGTAATTGATACATAGCCAATTGCTCAATTAATCCGATTGTAATAGGAAGTGGTATTTGCGAATCCACTTGAGCTATGGTCATCAATGATACCATATTTTCCAACTATCGAGGTATCATTTCCACAGAGAACAGATAGGCATCTGGTAGATCATCGTCTACTCCTTTAAGTGGTTCCTCTGAAACAATCCTAGATAAATGATTTTCCCTTTGATGAGTAGTGCCCTTTTTTACAACTACAGTGAAATCAAATTCTAGAGGAATGATGAACCATCTCACTATTCTTCCTATGCTGCATGGCTTGTTCACCAAGTACAAATAAATCTTGGTGGTCCACAAAGAACACAAATTTGTTTACTAATATGTAACATCTGTACTTTTTTACAGCATAGATCATTCCTAATCCTTACCTTTCTATAGTGGTATAATTATTTTCCGCCATATGCAACTATCGACTAGCATAAGAAATAGGAAAATCAATTTTCCCGTTGATAGCCATTTCTTGGCTCTCCTTAATTGCCATAGTGAGCTACTGCACCCTACCAAAATCACCTAAACACTGTGGCTATCTTCACCTTTTCATTGTACATATGCATGTATGAGTTAGGAGACTTTTTTCATATCTCCTTAAAACCCTCAGCTAGCTAGTCATTGGGCTAGTTGAGCCAAGAAAATAAATAAAAAAATTAAAAATATATTATGGTCCATTTGTGTGTAAATATTTCATTATATATAGGGCCTAAATATAATAAATTTTCATAATTCTTTTGGTATATTTAAATATTTCTACTTAGGTATACGTTATTTTCCTAAGTATGTTATTGTACGTTTACTCACCATTATCATAGTCTTTCTTACCTATGTACTTTATAAAAAATCATTTCATGCAAGCTTCTCTTATTTTTGGTGTGAATCCACTCCAAGAAAAAAACTTAAAAATACCTTCCACCATCGGTCATCATTACCTTTCACTAAATTTCTATTTTCTACAGGTATTCTTCTTACCTATTGTAATAAAGTATACTTCAATAAAAAAAATGAGGGGCCTCCTTATTTGATTTCCTATATTTTCATATATTTAATTTTTTATATATATAGCCCACACTATTCTAGATTCCATGGATTATTTATATATACTAGCCTGATTTTTTCATTATATCCATATATTATATTTATGCATAATCCACAACCATGCATATTTTCAAATCCCTAAGAGGATGAAAGAATGACTAGGTGGACACTAAAGCTGTGTCCGGGACATCACTATTTCACAAATTAATAGCTGTAATATGTTTGACAAAGATAGAAGAACCCAAGGCGTGTGATATATCATTGGATAGCTCTTGAAGAGGAGAATCTAAAAAGCTATTTGGCACCAAATTTAGAATTAATTTGCAAAAATTTTACTGCATGCCACAACTTATAGTGCAACTATTCAAAACTAGTAATCAACCCATAAAAGTGTACCACCCAGTCATGCTTTCACCCAAGAATCAATTAGGTCATTCTCTAATGCAAGGAGGGGCTCACCTTTGGAGCCATATGCAAATTCAACAAAAGGGGGACCACTGAGAATTTTTTGTGAAGAAGGATAGCCATTTTGGTGGGATTTTTTATATCCATCTCCACTCTGAATTTAAAGCGATGGTTAGAAGACAAAATGTGGACCAAGAGCCTGAGGCCACACCTACGGCTCAAAAACTACGGAGGCTAGGAGTCATCAAGGAGAAGGCTCTACTCCTGGAGGTAAGAAAGCTTCTAGCAATAGGTTTCATTTATCCAGTGGAGAATTCAAGTGGGTCTCTCCCGTTGTTGTCACTCCCAAGAAAAATGGCAAGTGGAGGGTGTGTGTGGATTACCATTCAGCTGAATGAGGAAACAAAAGGAGATCACTAAAGATGATACTAAATGAGGTAGCTGGTCATGAGAAGTACACTATGTGTGATGGCTACTTGGGTTACTTTCAAATAGGTATCGTATTGGAGGATCAGTTGAAAACAACCTTCATCACTCCTTGGGGTTGTTATGCTTTCAGAGTCATGCCATTTGGCCTAACAAATGCTCCTGCAACTTTCCAACGCTTCATGAACATGGTGTTTCAAGCATTCTTTGGAAAGTCCATTAAGGTTTTTATTGATTATTTTTGCATTTATAGCTCAAAATCATTACATCTCCAAAGGGGGAAAGCAGGGTTGAAGAAACTCTATGACATGGGAGGTCAACTCAACCCCGACAAATGCCACATAGGTGAGGATGAAGTGATCTTGCTTGGTCACAAGGTTTCCTACAAAGGCATTGAAGTGGATCCTTCAAAGATAAAGGCTCATATTGAGCTACCATCACCCAAGAGTCTTAAGGGGGTCATCTCATTCATTCAAAAGGTGAAGTATATGTCACGCTTCATTCACTTAGCCTCAGAGATACTTCACCCCTTGCACAAATTGACACAACAAGTTGAGTTTTTTTGGTCTGATGAGCTTGAAGAATATTTTTGTGACATCAACATGATTCTATTAGAACTACCAGCACTTATGCCTCCTTGTTGAGACTATACATTCTTTGTTAGCTCTAGTGTTGGGAAAGAAACAACTGGTCTTGTTTTGCTACAACAAGATCCTCACAGTACCAAGATGCGACCCATCTACTTTGCTAGTCGGGTCATGAATGCTTTGGAGAGAGGCTACACAAAAGCAAAACTCATGATGCTTTCTCTCATGTTTGCAGTGAGAAAGTTTAGATCTTACTTGCTACCAAAACCTTTTGTAATTCTCACTACAGGAAATTTATTCCCTTGGGTGTCACCTCAAATGAATCTTAGTACTAGGATCTTTGAGTGCATTATGGAGTTGCAAGAGTTCCAATACTCTTTCAAAGTAGAAGATAGTGTGCGTGCACAATTGGCAAGGATTCTTACTTATAGTGTACATGAGAAGGAGATAAGGTGCCTGAAGTAAAAACCCTAACATTGCCACCACCTAAAAGTATTCATAATGCTTTTATCTTATTCTTTGATGGAGCTTTTCGACGAGCCACAGGAAAAGGAGGGGGAGGGCTAGTGTTTCTCAACCCAAGTGGAGCGGTGGTCATGAAAGAAAAGGTCAATCTACCAGGTTCAAATAGCAACAATGAAGCAGAATATGACACACTACTTCATGGTTTAAAGATGTGCATTGACCAAGGTATACAACGTCTCATGGTAAAGGGGGTTGCACTTCTCATTGTGAAGCGGATTTTAGGCATTTGGGCATGCAAGAATGAAAGCTTAAGGACAAAAGTTCATGCATTCGTAGATTGTTTAATTAGTTTTAAGAAGTGCAACTATATCATATTCCTAGGAAACAAAATAAGATGCCGATTTAATTGCACAACAAGCAGTTACATGTGTTGAGAAAGAAGTGGAGGTCATCATGGTGGCAGCAGCTGTCAAGCAACCAAGATACCAGGGATTGAAGTCATTGGCTAGATTTTGGAAGGCGAGTTTCCACAAGACTTCACAAAATCTCAGAAGAGGAGACTCATGAAGAATGCAAGTTTCTATCTCTTCTTAGAAGGCTCCCTCTATCAAAGAGGGAAGGATCAAGTGTGCAGAAGAGTACCAAGTATCGAGGAAATTCCAGTCATTCTAAAAGGTTTGCATGAAGAGGCATGTGGTGGTCATTTTGCCCAAGAATTAACCGTGAAGAAGATTTTGCTTGCGTGATATGTTTATCCAAGCTTGCATGTGGATGTCCAACATTGGTGTAAAAGCTGTCACAACTGTCGGTAAATGGATATAGAAGGCTGGTGCATGGTCCGAGGCAAATAGTGCTTGCAAATGGACCCTTTGAAAAGTGGGGCATTGATGCTATGGGTCCTCTGTTTAGAACAAATAATGTTAAACTCTACATTCTAGTGGTTGTAGACTACATGACTAGGTGGGTAGAGGCTCAAAGTGTGGCAAGGGTAAATGGAAAAACAGTGAGCAGGTTTGTCTACACATTATTTTTTGTAGATTTGGTACACCTCTAGAGATTGTTTCAAATAATGGTCCAGGGTTTAAGAAGGGTTTACTCACAGAAGTTTGTGAAGAGCTTCAAATTCTACATTGTCATAGCACACCCTACTATCCACAATCAAATGGTTTGGTGGAGGAGCTAATGGTGTCATTGCATTTATCATTAGGAAGATGGTGCAAAACAAGACAAAGTTGTGGGATAACTTCTTGGCTGGTGCCTTGTGGACATATCGAACCACATATAGGGAGGCAACAAAGTTTACGCCATTTCACTTGGTGTATGGTCAAGAGGCTTTGTAGCCTATCGAGCTCAACATCCCAACAATACGACTTCATGATAGAGGTGCACAAGATGATCAAGAGGTATGGATGTATTGAATTATTACACTAGTGGAGCTTGAGTGAAAAAGAGAAGCAGCTTACGAGTGCAACAAGAGGAAAGCTATACAAGCAAAAGAGAAGCTTGAGAAGAAACTCAAGGACAAAGGCATCAAGGAAGGAGATCTTGTGCTAAGGTATGACAAGAGATTTGATAATCGTTTTGATGCCAAGTTTGAAACTAGATGGTAGGGGCTATACATAGTCAAGAAGTCTTTCAATTCAAGTTACTATCAGCTTATGGACTTGAATGGTAAACAACACTCCAGGAAGGTAAACGGGGTATCACCTGAAGCCCTATTTGAGTCGCCTTCTACCAAAGGATCTACCTGCAAAGAGCGGCTATCCCATATAAGTTTTGTTGCATGAAGCATGAGTGTGACAAGAAGCCACACAATGAAAATCCTGTCAAGGGACCAGATATCATAGAGGACTCAGAAGCACTCTCTTTGAAAAAGATGCTTTATGATGGTATATGAATATACCATCATCCTGGGAAAAGGCTAATGATAGCCATTTTTCGGCTCTCCTTAATTGCCATAGTGAGCTACCATACCCTACCAAAATCACCTAAACATTGTGGCTATCTTCACCTTTTCATTGTACATAGGCGTGTTTTAGTTAGGAGACTATTTCCATATCTCCTTAAAACCCTCAGCTAGCTAGTCATTGGACTAGTTGAGCCAATAATAATAATAATAATAATAATAAATATTATGGACCATTTGTGTGTAAATATTTCATTATATATAGAGCCTAAGTGAAAGAAATTTCTATAATTATTTTGATATATATTTAAATATTTCTACTTAGGTGTGCGTTATTTCCCTAAGTATGCTATGGACATTTACTCACCATTACCATAATCATTCTCACCTATGTATTCTATAAAAAATAATTTTATGCAAGCTTCTCTTATTTTTGGTGTGAATCCACTTGAGCAAGGGATTGTGCATATGTATATACACATGCATGGTATATAAATTAAAGGATTGCCCATTGTCCAGAGCAAGGTGGTTACGTGGGGCCCACATGTGTACAGGTAGGACAACATGTCCATAGTGCATCGATTTTCACTATCACCAGTACTAGTGTGTTATTTCTATAATAATGAGGAGTTGTTAGCACGTAAAAGTTCTCGAGGAAGCTATTGGCGGGTCGATGACATGAGGTAAACATGTGCGTCAGGTGGCATCCAGTGGCGTCAAGAGGTCGAATGGGGTCAATATTTGCACGTGGATAAGTACGGACACAACGTGGGTGTTTTCTTGTGATAATTATGCAAACAGGTCATCATGAGGACCATATTTTGGGGACACTTCACGTGGATGTGGATGCATTATTGAAAAAAGGTGAATGCCAGGTGTGCAGATGGATACATCAAGGTAACAACTATGCACTGCGAGGCCACTTTTTGGCCTGTTCAGGGTCCATTTGAAGTCAACTAAAAGGCCAAAGGTGCTCAAGTAATAAATCTAAGCGTGGGAATTGAAAAACCTGAGAGAAGACCAAAAAAAACATGGAGAGAAGAGGAAGAACAGCCGCAAGTGAGTTTTTACTGTTTTTGGAGCTAGTTTTGGCCAGAAACTGCTCATCCGAGGTCAGATTCGAGCACTTTGACATAGTAGACTGGGGTTTTGGGCCGTTCCGAACGCGATGGTGCTGTCTATTTTGCCAAATTCCTCACTTTTTTTCTGTTATTTTGGATGTGTAAGTTTCTCCTATGAGCGAAGCCTTTGCTCCAATTTGTGATTGTATCTGGCATATTCTACCCATATTGTGTAAACTATTTGCCCCATTGGTGTTGGCCCAAGCTCAATTGTATCTAAAAATCATAAATTATTCTCTTTTGAGATGAGTTTTTTGGGTGTGTGTGTGTGTGTCTGTGTGGAGTGGGAAAATGGATAGTCTCTCTCCTCTCACTCGATGAGTGTGTTCCCTATCTTGGCCAGGTGGGTTGTGTAAGCCGAGTGGTGCCCCATAGTGTGTGTGTGTGTGTGTGTGTGTGTGTGTGTGTATCATCCTAAGAGTGTGTGTTGGGTGATTATAGAGGTGTTGTGTGTGTTTTTGTTTCGCTCACATTCTTTTGGTGCCCCCACGAAGGATCTTCTTCGAGTACGTTCAACTTCAGGATTATATGTTGCAGATTGTAGACTACAGGTTACAAGTTATAGGTTACAGGTACAGGTACAAGTGATTCACATAGGTACAAGTAGCTAGAGTTGAGTGATACATTGGCAAGTGGAAGTCACTTGCAGTTGCTGTGGGTATGCATCATTTGGAGCCTGCTTGAGTGCATTGTCTGCTGGTATTGTACGTTATTTGTGGAAAGTACCATTGTACGCCTTTGTGGAGCAATACTTGGTTTTATTTGGAAGTCCCAGCCATTTCTGAGATCCTTTTGGTGATACAAGTGGCTAGAGCACCCTCTTTGTGACCTCGCCATAGGCTATGTACTAGTGATTCCTACTTGATGCTCGGGTTCTATTGTTGGCAGATTATGCATACATATGCAATCTATATTTTGGGTTCTTACTGCTCTACTTCTCGGGAAAATCTACCAAAAGTTTTCCAAGTTGTGATGGTTGGTTTTTTGGTCTTTTGAGCCATTTATGCTGTTATACTGCTGAAATTCTGGCAATATCAGAGGATAAGGCAGGTGTGCCTTCTTGGGAGTTGCATGGTTGGCTTTAATGGATCATCAAAACGGACCTCAATTCACTCCTTTTCATTTAACACAAAGAGTCCATATAAATTTTCATGTATCCAGGAAGAATTTTTTCTAGCAGCACATAGTCTTTATGTTTGGGCCAAGAAGATTAATAGAGATACTATTATGCCCTTTGCCTGTTGTAATTCCGATGATTAACTATGAAAAATCATTTGATGTGCATGTGTTTGTCCTTATCTAAAGACAAGCTCCATTGAACTTTCTAGGGATTGAGTCACTCAAAAGTTTTGGGTTCTTGCACATGTGTTCGAAGGGTTCTCAAAACATCGTAACTTGGGTAGCCATGGATTTCTCTTATCTGGAATTTTGATGCACGAGTTTGGTCCAAAGCCTTTGAAGAGGAGTTGCGTGTGGCTGGTCCACCTGTAAGATCAAGTTAAGACAATCTAAGGCATAGATTGGAAGTGGAGTTTGTGAAGACAGAAGATCCTGACAAAGTGTGGCAAGAAGTACAAGGTTTGGTGCAAAAGGAAGGTGAGCCAGTAGATGCGTACATACGTAAGTTTTCATTGGCATGCGAGTGGATGTGCAAGGCCTTAGCACCACAAGTACCCCCACCTGACATGATGAAGATGGACAAATTCTTGGCTGGTCTTTGGGAGAATATACGTTGGAGAGTGGAGCTAAAGAAGCCTAGGACATATGAAGATGCATTGGAGGTGGCAAGGAACAAAGAGTGGAAGCTGAGGAAAATGAGTCAACTAGGAGTAGAATCTTTGCCCATGAGGTCTGAATTTCAGCCTATGGACTCTTTACAAGGTTGCATGCCAGGTGCTTATCATGAATAAGTGGTTCCTCTTACTCCTCAGGTTATGCCAACAATGGTCAATACAACAGTGCAAGATGATGGGCAAAGGCAAGACATGAGACAAGTGGTAGATTTAATGAAGAATCTCAGCCTAAACATGCTAGGTCAAGTGGGAAGTAATCGAGGTTGAGGGAGGTTTGCAAATCAGCCAGGAGGTGAAGAAAGGCCCACGAATGGTGTTGGACAAAGCAATGGTAGGTTCTGGAGGCAGAAACCCACTTGTATAATTGTGGAGAGTTGGGACACATCAGCCCACAATGTGATAAGCCACCAAGGATGGGGGAGACATGTATCCATTTTAAAGACAGGTGCTAACTAGGCCAAATGATTAGTACGACATTGAAATTAAGGGAGAAGAAGGAACCAGTGGATTAACCCAAGAGGAAAAGGGAAAGACAAAAGTGATAAGTGTAGTCACCTTGGATAAGGCATCAAAGCTAGAGGATACATTAGTGATGCCTATTGGGAAGAGGACCACAGAGGACAAGGAAGGAAGAAGTTCCCCAGGTCCTAGTAAGAAGAATGGGAAGAGCTATAAAGGAGAGGATGCCAAGGCCAAGAGGAAAAGAAGGGCTCGTCGCAAGTTTCATGTTTCAGATTTTCCACTAGGGGATGGGCAATTAACCTATGACTTGAAGCAGGATCTAACAAGCAGGAAAGCAAATGTTACTCTTGGGCAGCTTATAGAGATGGTGCCTAAGCTAAAGCGACAGTGGAAGAGGATGGTTAACCCAATGGAGAAAGAGCCAGAGAGAGGTTCAGTAAAGGTGTTGGCAATGGACGAGCTACCAGATATTTGCTCAATAGTAGATGTGTGGCACAAAAGAAAAAATATAGGACAAGGTTCTGTGGATGGCGGAGTCCAAATATGTGTCATAACACACTCATGCGTTGAGAAGATGGGTCTTATAGTGACTGGGGTGTTAGGTTTCCGGATTAGATTGGAAAACCATCAAAAACTAAAATGTCTGGGTGTTGTAAAGAGCTTAGAAGTGGAGGCGTATGATGCAAAGGCAGTGGTTGATTTTCATGTGATGCCAACGGGGTTGGGAGCATATCTTATTATATTGGGCAGACCATGGTTACGTGTTATGGGAGCTGTTCAAGATTGGAGACGTGGTACAATTAGCCTCTATGGAAAGACAGGTGCCAAGAAGCTATCTAATATAGACACAAGGAAAGTATTGGAAGATCATTCTGAAGGTGGGGATGAGTCTAGTGATGAAGACTATTCCACAGTGACTGATGAGGACAGTGATAGTACTACCAACAGTGATGAGGATATTGATGTTGCATTTCTTTTGATGGACAAAGAAATCGAGGACTCTGGTTTAGTTGCATTTGCAAATGATATTGAAGATGAAAGTGAAGGGCCTTATGAAGTGATTGAAGGGCTGATGCAAACCAAGGTTGAATTGTCAAAGAAGCAGGAACTGATGACACAAATGATCAGTGGAGACCTCTCAGCTATGGAGAAGGAGATATATTTGCAAATGCTGGCTAGTTTTCCTGATTTGTTCATTACTTCATTTGAAGAGATTAGAGGGTTCAAAGGAGAAGAGATGCATATAGAGCTGAAAGAAGGTGCTAATCATGTGCGACAGAGGCTAAGAAGGATGGTTCAAGATCAAACGAAAGCCTTGCAAGAAGAGGTGGACAAGTTATTGAAGGGCAGGGTTCATAGTCCCAGTGGAGACCACAAAATGGGTGAGTCCTGTAGTAGACAGTCCAAAGAAGGATGGAAAGTGGAGGATTTGTGTATATTTTAAACCCTTAAATGCATCCACTAAGAAGAACCGATATCCTCTTCCATTCATCGTTCAGATCTTGGATTCAATGGCAGGTTATGAGAGGTACAATGTGTGTGATGGTTTCCAGGATTTTTCAATTGAAGATTTCTCTTAACACTAGTTTGGTACCAAAAGGGACACTTTAGTGTCCTTTTTCCGTGAATTTAAATAAAATGGTACATGAAATCTAGAACACATCTCAAGAAACGCTTTTGCAAACTTATTTAATGTTATTCAAAGTACTCATAGAAGTTATAATCCCTCACTTTTGATCATAACCTCAATAATAACTACACTCATGAAAAGAACCTATGAAAAACAACATTCAAGGTTTCATTAAAACTTGTACTCTAGCTCAAGAAAAAAATGAGCAGAATACATGCAATAATCCCTAGTAACTGCCTATATATGTGTTTGATATTTTTGCAATTTTCATGTGAGAAAAAAATCCTTTGTGACTAGAATTAAATATAGAAAGTCCTGTCGGTCAAATATGCAACGTTTACAAATTCAATTAATGATCACAAAAAACATTTAGTTCATCTAAATTTACAATGTCTTATGATGCATATATATTAGATCTATCACTCCATTAGATAAGGTGATAATTTTTAATGGTTATGGAAGCCACATTTGGTGATTTATGGCATATCCAAAAAATTACGCATGTTGTAATTATGATTTTTTATTTATCAAAGATGAGTCTTAAAATAAAATCCACTTTTGGATCTTTTTGTTCTTCTCACTTATTTGTATATAAATACCTCATATGGACACAATTGGGAGATTTATATACACACTTTCATTAGTTTTTCATAACAATGTTTTTTTTGCAAGAAATTATGCCGTTTTTTAAAATATGAGCTTAAATTACAAGATGCCTATAATTTTGAACCCTTGAAAAATGCTTAGTTGATGGGTATTGACCTATAGATACATTATACACCTTAGGTTTTGTACCATAACCTCATCATGTTAATGAAAGAGGCCTTGAAAGACCAAAATTTTCCTCTTTGTTAGCATTTTCCAGATTTTGGTCTTTTGGTTATAACAAAAATCTAATCCCATAACTAGGTTATGAAGCTCAATTTCTTGTTATAGTAAGTTTTGCCTTATCCATACACCTTGAAATCTATGCAAAATCTTATTTTGATGGTAAGTTTTTTAAAATTTGAAGATTTAGTTAAAATTGCACTAAATTTCTATGATTTTTCATCTTAAAACTTATCATTATAATCTTAACTTGTTATTAATTTTGGAAAAAGTAAAATTTGGCTATGTTCTTCACGTCATAGTTGACCTAATATATGAACGTGACCTATGAATTTGTTTTCTAGATTCACCAAATAATTATGACAAGTTGCTAGAAAAACAAGACACTTTAGTGTCTCAGGAAATTTGAGTGTCCGATTACAGAATTAGTGTTAAAGACCGAACAAAGACAACTTTCATTACGCCATGGGGCTGCTATTGCTACACGGTATTGCCATTTGGGTTGTCAAATGGACCTTCCTTCTATCATGAGAGAGCAAATTGGGTATTGGCACCATTCATTGATAGTTGTGTTAAAGCTTTTATGGACGACTTTTATGTCTACAACAGTAGAGCTGAACAACATGAGAAGCTGTAGATGGTATTGGCTTGATATGATGAATGTGGAGGACAACTAAATCCAAAGAAATGTCATCTAGCATAGCCAAGGGTGAAGTTATTGGGCCATATGGTGTCAGAAAATGGCATTGAGGCTGATCCAGACAAGGTTAAGTCTATTATGCTTCTTCCATCACCTACGAGTACAAAGCAATTGGCAACCTTTATACACAAAGTGAAGTACATGGCGCGGTTAATTCCATTTTCTTTACATCTCCTTTATCCATTACAACAAGTGGCAAAGCATGATCCATTGCAATGGGATGACAAGTGTGAAGAAGTGTTTCAAGAGCTGAAAGAGGTGTTAGGGGGCTGTTAGTCATGCAGGCGTTGTATGTGAATCCATCAGTAGGGGATGATGCCATTGCAGCCATGCTATTGCAAAAGGGGAAGGACAGCCATTATATGAGTCCAATGTATTGTGTAAGCCGAGTGAAGTTGGTAACAAAAAGAAACTTTGTGGAAGTAGAGCTAGTGATAGCCAGTGTAATATTTGCTTGTCGACGATTTTGTCATTACTTGCTACCACGACCTTTTGTTTTCTTGACGAGTTACGCCTTTTTGCCTCAATTAATTAATGGCACTAACATGTCAAATGTGGTCAAGAAATGGGTAATTGAGCTGCAAGAGTTTGAGCTCTCTTTTTTAGTGGAAGATAGTACAAGAGCTACCCTAGTTGATTTGTTGACTTACAAGGAGAATCCCCTTCTTGCTAAGGAAGAGGTGGTGAAAAAAATAGTTGAAGAAGCACCATAGATCATCAATACACATGTGTTGTTCTTTGATGGCTCATACAAAAAGAGCCATGATGCAGCTTCAGGGGGTATAGCACTTTATGATCCAGAGGGGAAGCTAGTATGCAAGAGAGGGTTCAAATTGGATGCTCATGGTAGCAATGAGGCTGAATATACTACTTTGGAAGTGGGATTACAAATTTGTTTGAAGCATGGGATTAGAAGGTTGAGCATAAAAGGTGATGCCTTGTTAGTGGTGAAGCAAGTGGTGGGTGTGTGGAAGAGCAAGAACACCTCATTGAAGGAAATGTGTTTTAGAATTAAAGGCCTGTTAAAACATTTTGAAGCATGGAGCATCAAACACATTGAACCTGCTCTGAATGGAGAGTCACATGAAGCAGTTCAAAGCATGATTGGGGAGCTTTTTGTGTTGAGGACCCATTTACCTCTTTATCATGGCCGGGAAAGTTTGGCTCAAGAAGAGGAGTTTTTGCTAACACGAATCATTCCAAAGGACATTCAGAAGTCTAAGAAGTATGGTTTTCTGCGTAGAGAATACATGTACAAATTGATTAGTAATGTCCTATAAATGGAAGGGGCTGATCTCGTGTTGAGACGTGTACCTTGGCGGGAGGAGCTTTATAGAGTGTTGGAAGAGAATCATGAAGGCGCATGTGGTGAACGTTTTTCTCTAAAGATCACCTTGCATAAGATCTGGCAAGAGGGGTATGTATGGCCTAGTTTGCACAAGGATGTTCACCATTGGTGTAGGTCTTGCAATAGGTGTCAAGTATTTGGGAAGAGAGTGTTGAAGCCAGAGTTACGAAAAACCATTATGGCGTTTGATGTGTTTGAAAAGTGGGGTATTGATGCAATAGGCCCGTTACCTATCACAAGCAGGGGCAAAAGCTATATTTTGAGAGGAGTGAACTATCTCTGTAGATGGGCAGAGGCTATAGAAGTAAAACAGATCATTGCAAAGGATGTGGAAAAAATTGTGTACGATGAAATATGTTGCAAGTTTGGGTGCCACTGGAGCTACTTTCGGATAAGGGGCTAGGATTTAGAGATAAACTGCTAGACTTTTTATGTGAAAAGATGAAGACTAGGGACTAGCATACCACTCCTTATTATCCACAGTGTAATGGCTTAAATAAAAGATTCAATGGTGAGTTGGTACAAATTCTTCTAAAAGTGACAGAGCACCAAGGAAAGAATTGGGATTTGGAATTGCCTAGTGAATTATGGGCTTACCGTACTTAGGTAAAGACAGGTACATGGTTTACTCCATTACATTTGGTATATGGAAAGGAAGCACTATTTCCTGTGGAAGTAGAGTTTCCTATGGTCAAGATGCTAGAGAAGTTGCTTGGGCCGCCTTGTGATGCATTCAAAGAGAGGCTCTTACAATTACAAGAGGTTCAACTTGGAACATTATGGGCAGATGCAAGAGAAATCTTTAGAAAAGATAAATGAGAAGGTCAAAAGTAAGGGTATCAAGAAGCATGACTTGGTTTTGTGCTACAACAGTAAGTTGGAAAACACCTTCCAAAAGAAGTTTCAAACTAAATGGGAAGGCCCTTTCAAGGTAGTGGAGTGTTTCCCAAATGGTACATATCACCTGGCTAACCTGGATGGGATTCTACATAATTCAAGGGTATATGGATTGCGTCTTAAATTATATCATGCTAGGTTAATGATGATGGAGCAAGTAATGTTGGTGAGGGATGAGGAGACTTGTGACGCGACGAGTCTCATATCTCTTTTTGCTGCTACTGATCATGAATGATCTAGCAGGCTAGGCGATGGGCAAACTATGTTAGGAGTTTTTTGGAGCAAGGGGTTGTGCATATGTATATACACATGCATGGTGCATAAATAAATGATTGCCCATTGTCCAGAGCAAGGTGGTTACGTGGGGCCCACATGTGTACAGGTAGGACAACATGTACATAGTGCATCGATTTTCAGTATCACCAGTACTAGTTTGTTTTTTATATAATAATAAGGAGTTGGTAGCACGTAAAAATTCTTGAGGAATCTATCGGAAAGACGATGACATGAGGTAAGCAGGTGCATCAGATGGCATCCACTGGCATCAGGAGGTCGAATGGGGTCAATATTTGCACGTGGATAAGTACGGACACAACGTGGGTGTTTTCTTGTGATAATTATGCAAAAAGGTCATCATAAGGACCATATTTTGGGGCCACTTCACGTGGTTGTGGGATGCGTTATTGGAAAAAGTTGAATGCTAGGTGTGCGGATGGATGCAGCAGAGTGACAACTATGCACTGTGAGGCCACTTTTTGGCTTGTTCAGGGTCCGTTTGAGGTCAACTAAAAGGCCAAATGTTTCCAAGTAATAAATCTAAGTGTGGGAACTAAAAACCTGAGAAAAGACCAGAAAAAACGTGAAGAGAAGAGGTAGAACAGCCCAAGTGACTTTTTGCTATTTTTGGAGCCTGTTTTGGCTAGAAACTGCTCATCTGAGGTAGGATTTGAACACTTTGACATTGTAGACTGGGGTTTTGGGCCATTCCGAACGCGATGGCATTGTCCATTTTTCCAAATTCCTCACTATTTTTCTGTTGTTTTGGCTGTGTAAGTTTCTCCTATGAGCAAAGCCTCTGCTCCAATTTGTGATTGTATCTGGCATATTTTACCCATATTGTGTGAACTATTTGCCCGATTGGTGTTGGCCCAAGCTCAATTGTATCTAAACATAAAAAATTCTCCTCTTTTGAGCTGAGTTTTTTGGGTGTGTGTGTGTGTCTCTCTCTCTCTCTCTCTCTCTCTGTGGAGTGGACAAATGGATAGTCTCTCTCCTCTCACTCCATCAGTGCGTTCCCTGTATTGGCCAGGTGGGTTGTGTAAGCCAAGTGGTGCCCCATAGTGTGCATGTGTGTATCATCCCAAGAGTGTGTGTTGGGTGATTATAGAGGCTTTGTGTGTGTGTTTCCGTCCCGCTCACAACGCCACTGCAATGTGACAATCGGGGAGGGAGTAGGAAGCACGAGAAGGAAAGAAGTGAGCACCGTTAGCTCACGGTGTGTATTTTATTATCCAAAAGTCTTTAAAATAAATTACAAAAATTGGCTCTTTTACCTTACCCAAGGTTTTTGGTGGTCAAAACTAATAATCTTGGAGCTCTAACTAAAAATGGGTAATGACAGGTTGATACAATCTGGAAGCTTGTAGCCCCGTCTCATCAATTACAATATTTATCCAAAAAATAGGAGTTGTAATATTCCCGATTTATCAAAATAATAAAAGTTTTTACAATGAGAGCTCCAAAAAATTGTATCCAAGTTAGCTTGTTGCTAACACCACCATATCATACATGAGACTGCCCACTGCCGAAGAATATGGTACCTTAGCTTTTTCTACTTGCTCAGCATCGGATTTGGGTGCAACTTCCTTGCTGACTTTCAAGAATGCCTGCATTGGGGTACTCAATGCTTTCCCCCCTACGTATTGAAACGCTGCAAAACTTTCTCAATGTATGTTTCTTGAGATAACTCAAGAATACAACATTTGTGATCTCTTTTGATTTGCATGCCAAGAAAGTGTGTAGCATCCCACAAATCTTTCATTGCAGAATTGTTGCTAAGTGTTTTCTTCAAGTTGGCAATCTCCGCAATGGATTTCCCAGCTATATGCATGTCATCAGCATACAGAAGTAGAATGATCATCGAGCCATCATCTAGCTTTCTCGTGTACAAGTAGTGATCCTCTTTGGTCCTTTTATACCCCTGAGACCTTATACATGCAACAAATTTATGACACCACTGCCTTGAACTCCGATTTAAGACATAAAGTGCGTTTTTGAGCTTACATACTAGCTCCTCACGAGATGCATTCTCCTGATGAACAAACCCTTCAGGCTGCTACATGTAAAAATCCTCATTGAGATCCTCGTGAAAAAATGTTGTCTTCACATACATTTGGACAAGTTACATGTCCTTAATCGCTACAAGACCAATTACAGTTCTAAGTGTTGTCATCTTGACCACACAGGCGAGAATATTTTATCAAAATCGACTCCCTTTTGCTGTTTGAACCCTTTGGCTACAAGTCTAGCCTTGTACTTTGGATTTGGATCACCTGAGGTAAACTTCTTCTTGTAAACCCATTTGCAAGGTAAAGATTTCTCATCATTTGGCAGTTCTACCAAGTCTCAAGTGTCATTAGCGAGAATCGAGTTATACTCAGATTCCATAGCTTGCTCCCACTTCACCACATCATCCGTCATCATGGATTCTTGGTAGCAGCTTGGCTCACCACAATCAGCCACCAACATGATGTAATCAAGACCTGGCTCAAAACGTGCAGGTGGACGAGGGACTCTAGTAGACCGTCTCACTCCTTGACCATTGCTCTCCGCTCCCTCTAGAGCATTGCTAGTGGAAGGTACATCAGTAGCCTGCTGAGTTGATTTCACTGTCTCTGAGGCAACATCCTCAAAAGTGACTCTCCGAACCTCTATTTCCTTGATAGGTTGTTTATGCATCTTCAAGTCATTGAAGATCACATCTAAACTACTGATGACTCGACAAGATTCTGGGTGCCAAAGACGATATCCCATCTCTCCATCTGCCCCATATCCAATAAAAATACATTTGAGTGACTTTGGCTCTAACTGGTGTGGAAGTTGTTTAGGCATGTGAGCATAAGCTTCACAACTAAAAACACGTATATGGTCATAGTGGAGCTTACGTTTAGACCATAAATCTTCTGGAATCTCATAGCTCAATGGCGTACTAGGCGAACGATTTATAATGTGCACTACGGTCAAGACGGCTTTTGCCCAAAAGCCTTGTGTGAGATTTGCCATAGAAAGCATGGCTGTGACTCTTTCCTGAATTGTAAAATTCTTGTGCTCAACAACTCCATTCTGAGCTAGTGTGTATGGTGCAATAAAATGCCTTTTAATCCCCCTTTCAGCACAAAAATTGTCAAACTCCTTGGAGACGTACTCTCCATCGTTGTTAGTTTGCAACCTTTTGAGTTTCGTGCCAGACTGATTCTCAATGAGTGCCAATAATTTTTGGAACACAGGAAGAAATTGATCCTTATGTTTCAAAGGATATGCCCGCAACTTTCGAGTAGAGTCATCTATGAATGTCACAAAATAGATGCCCCCCTAGAGATTTGGTTGACATAGGACCACAAACATCACTATGTACTAAATCTAGAGGTTCAGCTCGCTTTTGACCCAATGGTAAGTGGCCGGACCTAGTCTGTTTGCCCAACAAGCAGGAAAGTCAACATAAGACAAGACAGGTAAGTAGCCAAAACGAGCCATAGTTCTCATCCCTTTTTGGCTAGTATGACCTTGCCGACAATGCCACAACTCAGTAGATGGAAGCTCACCTATACATATGTAATCATGACCAACATCTGACACATGAATGGAATACTTGGTACCATGCTTCTGACCTCTGAGTACAGCAAGATTAACTTTGCGTCCTATCCACAAATCATTGCCAAATGTGGTGTTGTAGCCCAAATAATCAAGCTGACCAGCAAAAAACAAGCTTTTAGTCAACTTGGGCACATGTATGACATTACATAAAGTAAAGTGCGTGCCATTTCTTAGATGCAATTTGATGTTTCCAACACCCTCAACGTCTAGTTCATAAGCATCACCTAGTCTCACTTTGCCACAAGAGTGAGAATAAGTAGAGAACCACTCTCTATGTGGTGTCACATGGAGCTCATACCAGAATCAACTATCCAATTCTGTGCATACTGTGCATCTTCTATAACAAGATCCTCGACACGTAGATCTGCTGTGAAGACCAATAAATCAGAGGTAATTGGCATAACAACCTTTGGAAGAGTCTCTACAATAGGAGCATATGAAGACTCTAGCACATTTATCTCCTCTAACTTTGCTTTGAACTTGTTTGAATCATCAGTCTTAGAAGTGTCACTGGATTGTTATCCTTCGTAAGTGGCATAACAACCGCTGGAAGAGTCTCTACAATGGGAGCATTTTAAGGCTCTAGCACATTGACCTCCTCTAACTTTGTTTTGCCCTTGTTTGAATCATCAGAATTAGAAGTGTCACTGGATTGTTTATCCTTCTAGCTTTGCTGCATTTTGTGCAATCCTTCTTCACATGACCTTTTTTATGGCAGTGATAGCACTCGACATTATGCACAGAACCCCAAGACTTAGTGCGTGAGCCCCCACGTTCCTTGATTTTGGCACGACTTTGAGTGCGAACCCTCTGTCTATCACTAGCAACATACGCATCACCATTATTCTTGCCTTCAAGATATTTCTTGCGAATCTCCTTGGTAAACAAACTCCCAAGGATGTCATTGTAAACAAGACCCATACTAAGTGATGAGTTGCAAATCTTAGTATGGAACGTTGTCAGAAAGTGTGCGGTCTAGCTGGAAAGGTGCAAAACCTCTGGCTGTGAGAGTTCGTGATGAGATTCACAAAAACTTTGTGAAAAAGTGTTTAATTAAGAGCGTTCTCGACAAAAATGTCACAAACCCTCTTTGCTATTGTGCTTGGAACGTGCTTGTTTTGGTAGTCAAGATTATGATGAAAAGACCATCAAATCACATCCAATTTTACTTTAAACGAGCAATTAGGAACACTAAATGTTCAGCCATAAAATCTCAATGCTCATACAAGCACAATTCTCAATGAAAATCCAAACCTCTTTGGTGGTATCATGTAGCCTCGCCCCCAATTACACAGTCGTAGCATCAAACAGTTGAAACAAATACACAAGCTTCCACCTTCACGGCGATCATTTGCTGATCTTGCAGAGATTTAAGAGCTTCTATATTGAATCCAAACACCATTTTGATAAGGGAAAACCCTAATTCACTCCCTCACAAGCTCAGACACAAGATTGCGAAGAGGCGGGACTAAAGCACACATAGATTGGGCAACCATGGAAGCTATTACCTAGTAGAGAAAAATTGCTGGTTTTTTCTGTAAAAATCCCCCTTCTCTCTCTTCACCATGGAATTTTCAGCTGATGTGTCAATTTTTGGGCCATTTTGCCACTTTGGACCAAAACTAGGTCATTTCCAGCTCATTTTTGACCCAAAAAATGCCATTTTTGATGCGAAAAATCCCAGACGGAGTCAGAAAAATCCCTAAATTTGTAGGATCACTTGCATGAGCATAAAAAGAATAGATAAGCATGATTTTTCATCCATATACCATTTGGAGTCACTTTCCATGCAATTCTGCAACGGCGCCTGTTAGCTGCTATTTTTGGCAGTTTTTGTCCGCATCAGTCTTTGTACGAAATGAGTGTGCCACCATGGAACACTTGGACTATGTACATTTTCAAACCAAATGCGCCACATCCAGGGACACGACTCCCCGGATAGGTATGTACATGATAATGACCGGACTAGACACTTCAACATATATCACAATATGTACATGATTTCTTTTATTTGCATACATTGAGAATTGTCAAGAGTGAGGTGAATGTTTTATTTCACACTATGTACGTGCCACGGCATGACATCCACCCCCTTTGAACCTGCACATCCTCCGGTATGTGCCACAACAACATTTGTAGAGCATTAAAACTCATGGTCAAACGCGATATTCTCACTTTCATCCACAGTTTGCATATAGTTGGCTTCATCATCCTCTTCACTTGTTTGTGCATCAAATGGATCAGAATCCCCTCTTCTTTTGAATAATTTAATTCTTTCTCTTGCAATGGGAATTCTTAGTTCTGTCCCATCCAGTTCACTCAAGGTGTAAGTTGCGTTTCCATGCACACGTTTGACAACATAAGGACCAAATCATCTCTTTCCAAGCTTCCTTATTGTAGAGTGCTGGTTTTCAAAGCTACTATCGTACACAAATACCCAATCACCTTCTTCAATGTCTTTCGGTTTGAGCCTATGCATCTTGTCAAATTTGTCTTTGTTTTTCAATCTTGCATTCTTTAGTTGAGCTTTTGCAAGCTCAATGTCTTCAGGCCTTCTTTCTAGTTGCCGTATGCACAATGCAAGAAGGTCTTCTCTACTCATTCCATCTTCCCATGGAAATACATTCCATGTAAGAACTACATCTTCAATTCGCATCACAGGTTTTTGACCATACATCAATTCAACAGGCATATAGCCAGTGACTGAACTATGTGTTGTACGGTCAGCCCACAATGCAAATGGCAGTAACCTTGGCCACTCTCCAAGCTTACCTTCACAAGCCTTAGCTAAAGCTTTGATTATTGGAGGATGTCGACACTCTTTCACTTTTTCCATTTACCTCTGGGTTATAAGCACAAGATAAAGCTAGTTTGATGCCCATTCTAGAGAAGAATTCCCTTGCTTCATCAGCATCCAATTCTCCTCTATCTACATTTATCTTTCCCACACACCCATAGCGACAGATCACATCTTCAAGAATAAATTTACATACAGCTTGTGTACTGTTTGTCCTCAATGCTTGCCCTTCAACTTGATTAGAAAAATCTTCTCTTGCAAGCACCAAATAACTCATTTGCCAAAGTCCCAAAGGCATTGTAACCAAATCCACAACCCATTTGTAATGCATGGCTAATGGATAAGTAGGATGTAGTCCATCACGATGCCGTACATTTGAATACATTTGGCATGTCACACAAGACTCCACAAACTCAGCCACATCCTTATACATCCCTTTCCACCCATACCTTTCTTTTACCTTTGCAAATGGTGCCCATACACCTCGATGTCCCAAAGTCCCAAAGGCATTGTAACCAAATCCACAACCCATTTGTAATGCATGGCTAATGGATAAGTAGGATGTAGTCCATCACGATGCCGTACATTTGAATACGTTTGGCATGTCACACAAGACTCCACAAACTCAGACACATCCTTATACATCCCTTTCCACCAATACCTTTCTTTTACCTTTGCAAATGTTGCCCATACATCTCGATGTCCCAAAGTCCCAAAGGCATTGTAACCAAATCCACAACCCATTTGTAATGCATGGCCAATGGATAAGTAGGATGTAGTCCATCACGATGCCGTACATTTGAATACATTTGGCATGTCACACAAGACTCCACAAACTCAGCCACATCCTTATACATCCCTTTCCACCAATACCTTTCTTTTACCTTGGCAAATGTTGCCCATACACCTCGATGTCCTGCCCATAAACTTTAATGGAACTCCTTGATGATTTGTTGCTGAGTGACCTTATCGCATACTACGCGCAATGGTGTTCCATCTCTTCATTTAGGATGCTTCCATAGGTAGCCATCCATCAAGAAGTATCCATATGCTTTTCTTCTTATCCTCTTAAATTCTTGCTCAGTCCAATCATCCTGCTTCTGCAGAGTACTTAAGTAGCGACCTATCAAGAGCCATTCATCCTCATATAGTTCCTCTGAAAAGGACTCAAGTGAAGACACAAAACATGCATGACTACTCTTTGCATGATCAATAGTGTAAAACTTTGTGCCAACATCATCTCCCTCAATAATCATGTCCTATTCATCTTCATACCTTGCCCTAGATAGCATACCTGCCATTGGATTGTCTTTCCCTGCAATGTCCTTAAACTCAGGATTCAAGGACTTTATGTAGGCTATCCATTGTAGCATTGCAATATCAAGAGTCGAACAGTTTGTGATCATTCCAAGAAGAGGCAAAAAATCAGTTTCCACAACCACTGATGCCCCTATCAAGTACTCCTTGTCACACCTAAATGATGTAACCACCCCCATAATTTCCTTTTAACTTGTGCATAATTGCGTTGGTGAGAAATCATAATCTTGGCTCCAAATCTCACCACATACCTTTTTCCTTCATTATCATCTTGCCCTACTGCCCATCCTATCCCTGTAGGACTCGTGTCCACTGTCACAATGACAGGTCTCTCACATGCATTGTCTACTTTTCTCAAGGTTGGCGATGAAAGAAGTAGCTTCTTTAGCTTTCTCATGGCTTTTGTGTGCTCTTCATCCCATCGAAACTTCTGATTCTTTCTCAATAACTTATAAAGGGGATCTGCTACATGTGCATAATGTGGTATCCAAATAAGGTAGAAGACGCAAGCACCAAGAAATCTTCGAACTTCAGTTATAGTTGTACATGTTTCTTTCATGTTTTTGATTGCATCCATCTTTTTTGGACAAGGCTTTCTACCATAAGGACCACACATATGCCCCACAATCAAAACTTCATTGACAGGGTAAGATTAACTTCTTTGAGCTTTGTCAAAATCTTCTCACAATCTTCGATATGGTCTGCAACAAACTTACGGAACCTCCTTGAATCCATAGCTTCATATTTATCTTTGTCTTCACATCCTTTGATGGGCACATCATCAAGAAATGGCATTGTGATTTGAGGTATGAAGTCACATAGAACCTTGTTCATCCCATTCATCATATGTGCAACTGAATTTGTTGCTCCTTGAGGTAAGGTACACATCCTTACCAGTCCAAAAGGTGTTTTCATAGTTGTCAGATCTCTACTCTCAACATCTAGTTGAAATTGATCGTACCCTGAATAGAGATCTCCCATTGAGTAAATTGACCGGAGGGTGAAAGCATGTTAACCTGTCGCGCTTTTTGTGCTAGTTAACAGTTTCAAGTTAGCACATCTTCGAAAAGTTGGGCGTCCGGTAAATTTTTTACAAATAATATCAAAATTTATCGGAGGTTGTACATTTGGATTCCTTGTTTCAAGTGCTTTCTATTGATATATCATATGTCATAGATCTTGGAGACGTAGCTCAAGTTATTGTACTAGCTAGCATATGTCAAAATTGTGCTAGTTAGCATTGTTCGGGACATGAAAAAGCATGACAGGTTAACACTAGAATGGTAACCTAACAGAACATCTCCTTTCAGGGTTTTGGAAAAAAATTCCAAAACCATAGTAGATCCACTCATTTTGAAAAATCCTTCTATGAGCTTATAGTTCAATAACTACTACATATGGAAAAAATGAGAAACTTGTAATTTTTCTCATCCCTTGGTCACTACAAGCCTCCAAAGTTGATGGACCAGTGCATTTTGCCCAAAACATCAATTTCTTACGGTTGATTGCATATAAATAAGAGTGGAGATTTTTGTAGGACATGAGATAAAATGCCCCGTTAACTTCAATGGGTTGGTGACCAAAACATATGGTTTCTTTTACCTCACTAATTTTTTTCTGGGCAAACAAAATACATACAAAAAAGTTGCATTTTTGCCATTCTGCGGACCTATCATCAAAGTTTCTATAGTCACGCTCAATACAGATACTATATACATGTTTAAGTTAGTTCCCTTTGGGCCTCTGGATTCAAAAGGAGCCATGAAGCATGTCAAAAGGATAATGGATCTCTTACAATTGAAACCTTGGGGGCAATGATAAAGTGCTAAATACAGCAAACGTGAAAAAACTGGGTTTAGCATTATGACCTCTAGAAACCCATAGAAACTACTCAATATCTAGCCAAGTTTGTAGTCTATGATTATAAATGGTCACTACCTACAAAATAAACACAATTGGCCTAAGAAACTAGCAATATTGAGAAAGTTATACTTGCTATTCTAAAATGTATCGTATTCTTCAACAATCAAAAAACTCAACCATCATCATATACTATGCTATATAGCATATTAGGTCCCCCAAAACTCAAGGAAGATTAGCTTTATGTTATACATTACACTTACACAATCAAAATTGAATTTGGACATCAAGAAAGCCACCAAAAAAATCATAAAAGTGGTAATTTTGGCCAAAAAATAGGATTATGCAATTCTTGTAAATTGGTCATAACTTTCAATTTTAACACTTAGCTCTCCCTACAAGCATCAAAACATGTTGAGAACTATGAAGGCCTAACCTCTAGCCATCTAAACCTCACAAAAATGACAAACAAAAATGTCACAAACCCTCTTTGCTATTGTGCTTGGAACGTGCTTGTTTTGGTAGTTGAGATTATGATGAAAGGACCACCAAATCACATCCAATTTTACTTTAAAAGAGAAATCAGGAACACTAAATGTTCATCCATAAAACCTCAATGCTCATACAAGCACAATTCTCAATCAAAACCAAAACCTCTTTGGTGGTATCATGTAGCCTCGCCCCCAATTACATAGTCGTAGCATCAAACAGTTGAAACGAATACATAAGCTTCCACCTTCACGGTGACCATTTTCTGATTTTTCAAAGATTTAAGAGCTTCTATATTGAATCCAAACACCATTTTGATAAGGGGAAACCCTAATTCACTCCCTCACAAGCTCAGATACAAGATTGCGAAGAGGCGGGACTACAACACACATAGATTGGGCAACCATGGAAGCTATTACCCAGTAGAGAAAAATTAATGGTTTTTTCTGTAGAAATCCCCCTTCTCTCTCTTCCCCATGGAATTTTCAGCTGCTGTGTCAATTTTTGGGCCATTTTTCCACTTTGGACCAAAACTAGGTCATTTCCAGCTCATTTTTTACCCAAAAAATGCCATTTTTGATGCGAAAAATCCCAAACGGAGTCAAAAAAATCGCTAAATTTGTGGGATCACTCGCATAAGCATAAAAAGCATAGATAAGCATGATTTTTCATCCATATACCATTTTGGGTCACTTTCCATGCAATTCTGCAACAACACATGTTAGCGGCTATTTTTGGCAGTTTTTACCCGCATCAGTCTTTGTAGGCAAAATGAGTGTGCCACCATGAAACACTTGGACTATGTACATTTTCAAACCAAATTAAGCATATTATCAAGTGGAAAATCATGCAAATGCGCCACATCCAGGGCCACGACTCCCCGGATAGGTATGTACATGATAATGACCGCAGTAGACGTTCAACATATATCACAATATGTACATGATTTCTTTTATTTGCATACATCAAGAACTGTCAAGAGTGAGGTGAATGTTTTATTTCACACTATGTACGTGCCACGGCACGACAACATATCCCAAGAAGAGGGTGAAATACATAGCAAGAAGATGCATTTGATTTCCTCATCGAAGACCAAACCCTGAGTGGTCAACTGAGTGAAAATGATATTGAACTCATTAATGTGATTAGAAATAGTGCCCTCTTCCTTCATACAAAGGTCAAAAAGATTCTTCATCAAGAAAACCTTATTAGTGGTAGTGTTCTCATAACTGGAACACAATTTATCCCATACATCTCTAACAATCCTTTCTCCAACTATAGTAAAGTACAAATATTTGAAAAAATGTAGACAGAGGGTAGATTTGGCCTTAGCATCAAGTCTCTCCCACTCAACATCTGTATACTTGCCCTCTTAACGCTCCATGATAGGCTCCAATTGGCCTTTTTGTATGAGGACATCTTGAATCTGCTCTTTCCAAATAGCGAAATTCAAGATAGTGCTCTCTATACATGTCCTATGGCGAGGCCATGAAAAAGGGGTACTCCAGAAACCTGTATCACCGAAAGGATCTCAACATTCGAGAATCCCCCAGCTCAAGAAAACCTCACGCTATTAACCCTCACAAAAGGTTATGCAGACAAGAAACCAGCCCAGTCTCAAAAAGGGCCTCTGAACCGAGTCTCAAAAATGGTCGAGATTGCTAGAAACAAGCCAAATTGGCTCCATAAAAGGTACATATGGCAGTTTCTATAACTTAGCGTACATTCATTGTCAACAAATTGCAAGGTGCAATATACGTTTTCAAACAAGCGCCAAAAAAAATGTACAAGCAGTAAACAAATCCCTACGGGGAGTAAAACTGCTCTCAAAAGAGCTCAATGCATATGTGCATCAAGTACTCCCACTGAAATTTGTGCTGATGCAAAACATGCAACCTCTAAGAAACCTGGATGTCTTGTATGTATGCAATAACCTGTGAGGATATGGATGCCTGAAAAAAACCCGAGACAATATCGATGCCAAAAAATGCTCCTAATCAGCCCATAAAAACCGTCTCAATAGCACATAATAGCCATAAAACGTCTATATACAATCCCAAAATAGTCTCTGAACAACCTGCACCTATGTCTAGTACCTGTACCTGTAGCAAAAGTGGAGTTGAAAAATAAAACTCTTGAAGCATAGCTTAGATGAAGCTTTCAACTGCATAAACAACTTTGAAAGGGGGTAAAACTGTAGGACACCTAGTAAAAACACACTCAAAACACTGAATTTGTCGATGCCAAAATCATAAACCTGTTTGCACTTTGAAAGTGCACGCACGTGCGGATGCTAAACGGCAAGTGCAAACCTTGCTCTGATACCAGTTGAAGGTGCCGCGGGAAGCGTGTGCAAGTGCAAGTGCGAGAGCAAAGAGAGAGAGACCTGCTTTGGGTGGAGTCCACAACAATTTTATCTTGTTGCAGCTCCTTATTCTCTTTTGTAGTAAAGAATAAGTGTGTATATGGTTAAGTTAGTAGATGGGTTAGTAGTAACTGGGATGTCCGACCTGTTGGCCTGAATCCAAACACTCTTAAAGACCAAACAAAGACAACTTTCATTACGCCATGGGGTTGTTATTGCTACATGGTATTGCCATTTGGGTTGTCAAATACTCCATCTTTCTATCAAGAGAGAGAAAATTTGGTATTGGCACCATTCATTGGTAGTTGTGTTAAAGATTTTATGTATGACTCTTGCGTCTACAGTAGTAGGGTTGAACACCATGAGAAGATAGAGATGGTATTGCCTTGATATGATGAATGTGGAGGACAACTAAATGCAAAGAAATGTCATCTAGCACAGCCAAGGGTGAAGTTATTTAGCCACATGGTGTTAGAAAATGGCAATTGGCAACCTTTATACACAAAGTGAAGTACATGGCGCGATTTATTCCATTGTCTTCATAGGTCCTTTATCCATTACAACAAGTGGAAAATCATGATACATTGCAATGGGATGACAAGTGTGAAGAAGTGTTTCAAGAGCTGAAAGAGGTGTTAGGGGGGCAATTAGTCATGCAGGCTCCTGATTAGGAACAAGCATTTTATGTAAATCCATCAGTAGGGGATGATGCCATTGGAGCCATGCTATTGCAAAAGGGGAAGGGCAGCCATTATATGAGGCCAGTGTATTGTGCAAGCCGAGTGAAGTGGGTAACAGAAAGAAACTTTGTGGAAGTAGAGCTAGTGATAGCCAGTGTAATATTTTCTTGTCGACGATTTTGTCATAACTTGCTACCACGACCTTTTTTTCCCTTAACAAGCTACACCTTTTTGCCACAGTTAATGAATGGCACTAGCATGTCAAATGTGGTCAAGAAATGGGTAATTGAGCTGCAAGAGTTTGAGTTCTCTTTTTAGTGGAAGACAGTACAAGTGCTACCCTAGCTAATTTGTTGACTTTCAAGGATAATCCCCTTCTTGTTAAGGAAGAGGTGGTGAAAAGGGTAGTTGAAGAAGTGCCAAAAATCAGGAATGCACATGTGTTATTCTTTGATGGCTCTTACAGAAAGAGCCACGATGCGGCTTCAAGGAGTATATAACTTTATGATCCAGAGGGGAAGCTAGTATGCAAGAGAGGGTTCAATTGGACGCTCTACGCAGTAAACCATACACGTAGACTTTTGAATGTCCTTTGGAACGATTCTTGTTAGCAAAAACTCCTCTTCTTGAGCGAAACTTTCTCGGCCATGATAAAGAGGTAAATTTGTCCTCAACACAAATAGCTCCCCGATCATGCTTTGAGATGCTTCATGTGCCTCTCCATTTAGAGCACGTTCAATGTGTCTAATGCTACATGCTTTGAACTTTTTTAACAGGCATTTAGTTCTGGAACACATTTCCTTCAATGAGGTGTTCTTGCTCTTCCACACACCCAACACTTGCTTCACAAGAAACAAGGATTTTATGCTCAACCTTCTAATACCATGCTCTAAAAAATTGAACATCCAATTTGAACATCCAAATTGGACGCTCTATACGATGCGTCTTGAACATGAAAGGGGTTGATCTCATGTTGAGACACGTACCTTGGCGGGAGGAGCTTTATGTAGAGTGTTGAAGAGAATCATGAAGGCGCATGTGGTGGACATTTTACTTTAAAGATCACCTTCCATAAGATCTTGCAAGAGGGGTATGTATGGCCTAGTTTTCACAAGGATGTTCACCATTGATGTAGGTCTTGCAATATATGTCAAGCATTTGGGAAGACAGTGTTGAAGCCAAAGCTACAAAAAACCATTATGGCGCTTGATGTGTTTGAAAAGTGGGGGATTGATGCAATAGGCCTGTTACCTATCACAAGCAGGGGTAGAAGCTATATTTTGACTGCAGTGGACTATCTCTCTAGATGGGCAGAGGCTACATTAGTAAAACAAATCACTACAAAGGATGTGGAAAAATTTATGTACGATGAAATATGTTGCATGTTTGGGGTGCCATCGGAGCTACTTTCGGATAAGGAACCAGGATTTAGAGCTAAACTATTAGACTTTTCATGCGCAAAGATGAAAATTAGGCACCAACATACCACTCCTTATTACCCACAATGTAATGGCTTAAATGAAAGATTTGATGGTGAGCTTGTACAAATTCTATCAAAAGTGATAAAGCACCAACAAAAGAATCGGGATTTGGAATTGCCTATTGCATTATGGACTTACCGTACTTCGGTGAAGATAGGTACAGGGTTTACTCCATTTCTTTTGGTATATGGAAAGAAAGCATTATTGCCTATGGGAGTAGAGTTGCCTGTAGTCAAGATGTTAGAAAAGTTTCTTGGACAGTCCAGTGATTGTTGACCGCTGGGTCAACAACACAACATACCTCAAGTTTCGTACCAAAGTCTTATCTTTTGCGAGTTATGAAATGCTGCGGATTATGGCTATAAACGTCATTTGTAATGAGTAGTTATTCTAGTTTCAGAAGACGGAGTGCAATGGCACTTCCAGATTGTAAATACAAAGCCATCTGACCCTTTCAACCCCATTTTTGGTTAAACCTAAGGTAGCCTTAGTATATAAGGTACCTAGGTCATTTTGTAAAGAGGACTTTTATCATAATCAAAACTTTAGTGCTGCCGTCTACTGTGTGAGAGAGAGAAAGAGAGTGAGCGTTAGCTTTATCCTCTTGCTACGCCCGGCTCGCTCAACACATTGGAGATCCAACTGCACCATTGCTATAGGCTCGAGGAGAGCTACGCGACAATGCCAAGGATTCCACGCGAGACGAAGCGCACATGCCGACGCATCTACGAGCTATTTGTGGCCGTAAGTGTATGAAAACGATGTCTATTTTCTGCGTGCTAGTAGTCTATAGAATCGTGGAGACATAAGATACGCATATGTACTCATAAATTTTAGTTTCGGGCACTTTCAAAATTCTGCTTTGTCATCCTACGCGTTTTCCACAAATGGGTTTAGAGTAAGGGTTTTGAGTGTAGAAGCTTAGGGACAGGTGTATCCTAGTGAGGGGATGGTGTTCCTTAAGTTTCGTATGAATCTGGCATGATTAGGTGAGTTACCTTCCGTATGTGTTTATGTGGCTAGGTGGTGTAGTTGACAGCAGTGAGGTTCTTGATTGTGGTTTAGTTGGCCTTCCAGAGTGTTGTATGTGTAGGATGGTCTCAGCCTAACAAGCTAAAGAGATTTCCTCCGTGTGCCTATTGTGTCATCTGTGTCCTCGATTGACATTATGTTGATCTCGGTAGTGTTTGCATGCACTTCATGGGTGTGTGAGTCTCTCCCCGTCCAACATTGGTGCCGCTGCCGGGGACTCGTGTGATGGTTGCTTGATTTAGTTTTGGCTAAAGAAAGTGTTTTTCTTAAGTGGACTCGGAAGAGGATATTCCGCGATCAATTGGATAGCCAGGAAGCGTTGTCGTGCTGTGGCACGTATATAGTGGGAACGGGCATTAAATGATTTATCTTGTGACTTTTTGACGCATAAGTATACTTCATATAATACTCATATGCATAAATAAAATTTTTCTACCATACCTTAGTATTACCTTTTAAGTGATATAAATGTACATTACTATTAGAAAGTACTGCAAGAGAAGTATCAATGATTGTGCCTCTTTTTGTCTGGGGAAAAAGCATTTGTATATTTATTCTGATATCTCAGCTATACCCTACCATATATAAATTATTTTCTTCTTTTCACATTTATTTAATAATATAACCCTTCAATAATGCATACCTTCTTGGATACATACAAGAGGGAAGGGCCTACTAGAAGACTTTATGAAAAGGAAGATCCAAAGCTTCTTGGACCATCCCAATTTGAAAATCCCGAACTAAGGGCATGGAGAAAAGGCCAAAACCAAGTCAAGCTCTTTTAGTGGGCCAATTTTTCCTTTTGAAGCATGTCAATCCGAGTTACAGGTCAAAAGTTACAGGGAAACCAGTGAAAAATCCTCTCACAACTACACTGCAAGAAGAGATGGTAAACAGGTGAATCAAGTGAAAAGAGGTAATCTTGGTCTTTTTCCATAAAATAAGATATTTGGAGATAAAAGACACAAGCATGTGAATGTGACACCTCAAAGATGCCTTGAAGGACAAGACACACAAGTTGGGACCCCCTGTTGGAGCCACACAGAAGATGTCTAGGTGGGGCCCACATACATCATGCACCCACATAGAGCCTCAACGACCAAAAATGCTGAATTTCAAGATATTTTGAGTCCTAATATTTCCCATTTTAAGAAATATCCAAAGAACATTTGATTTGGGCTAACTCTTTAGCCTAATCAAGTGATTATGTAAAACATGGCTCCTCACCTATAAAAAGGGCAACCTTCTCTTCATTGGGGGCAAGTTATAAGTGAGTGAGAATAGCTCAATTCCATAGTGACACACTCATCTTAGTGCCACACTTTCTCTTGAAGAAAGGCTGAAGTCTTGCCTCATCTTCTCTCTCCATTAAGGTGGTGGTGATTGCTCTCATCAACCTTGTCAATGTAATGAGTACAACCTTCTTGCGGGAAACAATTATGAGCACAAGTACAATCTATTATGGTCAACATTTGGATTAGTCGAAAGATTCACTTTCAGCAACGCATAGTGTTTCTATTTGGTCCTGAAAGGCTCAACGAAATACTTCTCTCACTAGATCCCATCATACTACCTATTATTGACTATGACTTCTCTTTTGATGTGAATGTGGTTATTTTATTATGAATCAAGAGGATTTGTACTCACAACTAATCCCAATTGCTAGACAAAACATATACATTATAGTAAGCACAAAGCTACAGTTCCAAAGAGCAATCCGCAGCTTATTTGGAGAACAAAGATTAAATATCATTAACTCATTCATTAACCCTTTTATCCTACCCATGATACGATATGATCGTAATCTCGATGTTTTCATTTTTGTTTTGTTCTGACTATCTTTCATGAGTATTCTCCATCACGTGTGTGTTTGTAAGGAAAAGTGAGCGGCTTCTTTGGCTACATTTCTTCTTTAGCTCTAGAAGATATGTGATCTACATCTTAGCTCTTTCTCATAACGTTTGAGCTTCCTCACAAACTCTCACAGCAAGAGGCCCGATGCCTTCCTGGCAAGACCGCCTACTTCTTGACATATTTTTGGTGAACCCGAGGCAGAACTGCCATGGTGAGAGTTTGTGCGTAACCATGGGTGATCATGTTGAGCAACAGGGTATGCATTTTGACCGAGTAACAATGCAAATGTTTCAAGTATTTGCAATGTTCATGCAACAACAACAAGCTTCTGAAAGAAGGGAGATTTCAGCAACGAAGGCCATACAAGCGGTCGTCAACAGAATGGATGAGTTCAATGGCAAAGATGTAACCAAGTAGTTACGCGAGTATGTGAAAGAGATGGAGCTGAATCGCGTGTCAGAAGGTGAGATGATTCAAAGCTTTGAGCTAGTTATTGCTCTAGAAATGAGGGAGCATGTTAGGGCAATTAAAGATGGGCATGGGAGAAATTGGGAAGAGCTCAAAGTAGCTTGTAAGGAGGAATATTTCATGGAGGACTCGGAGAGAGTGACCAAAAGGACATTCTTAGAATGGGTAGTCAAGCCAAAGCAAGGACTATCAATAACACAGCTACTTAGGGAATTTGAGCGGCGCTATGCACAACTCACCAGGACAGAAAGGGCCACACTAGATGCAGAGAAGACAAATCTTTTCTTACAAGCTGCAGGTAAAGAGTTTCAAGAAAATTTCCAGCTTCTTCTTGAAGATAAAGATGCTGAGCAAGGACTAAAGACCGACTGGAATGAAGTTGAAGGTGCTATCTCGTTGCTTGCAAAACGACAAAGAAGAAGGGACAAGATGGTAGTAAACACTACAAGTCCTTCAACCTCAACTTCTGACAAAATGGTAAAGCCTACTTTTATCGCTCCTAAGCTTGATGAGTCCATGCTAGATGAGCTTGTGAAGGGAATGCGTGACTTGAAGGTGAAGCTTGCAAAGCTTGAAGAAAAATGCCAACCATCAGGGCCACTTCCTAGGCAAAGACAACAGCCCAAAGAAGGGTTTGTTAATAGATGTATTTGGTGTGATAGTACTGACCATGTAAGAAGGGATTGTGATGATTTTAGTGATGCTTTGTCAAAAGATGTTGTATTTTTTAAGGATGGTAAAATCCACTTAAGAGAGACACTTCTACCCTTGAGAACTAACTTTGGGAAGGGGGGAATGCAAACCTTAGTTGAAGATATGGCAACTAAGCATGCCACCTCTTCAGTTGAGGCAGCTACTTATGGAGTAAAAATTGAACATTTTTGTGATGAAGAGGTGAGTGACCATCATGGTCAAATTTGGCCAAATGTCATGCAATTAGCTAAAAAGGGAAAGCTTACAAAATAGACTCTACATGAAGCAGGTGATTGCATACGTCTAGAAACAGGATGGAATGATCCAGTGGACTCATTGTCAGTGCATGTCTACATTACAAAATGCCAACAAAATGAGGCGATTATAGAAGAGAAGCGCAGGCGTGAGAATGCTGATGAAGGACCATCAAAAAGAGCTTCTAGAAGTGGGGGAAGAAGTGACTCAATGCCTTCTCAAACACCCTCAACACAAGGAGCATCTCCACCTGAAGTACTCATGGAGGAGTCTACAACAGGAAAGAAGAAAGATCCAGCAAAAGGTAAGACAAAAGGCCCAACTTATAAACTACAATATGATATTGAGGTTGCTACAAATTTAAAGAAAGTCTTGGAGGAAAGGATCTTAAATAGCAAGATTGAGTTTACTCTAGGAGAAGTTCTTGGCATTGCAAAGCATGAATTCCATGAGGAGATCATTGACATCATCAAGAGGAAGAGGCAAACCCTTGCTGAAGTTTCTCGTCCACAGGTTGAAGGGGAAACCTCAAAGACACAAGGGATACAGCTACAAAATAAGGAGGAGGATGATGGAACTATGGTAGGATGCTACCAATCTAGTGGGAGAGTGAAGCAAGTGCATTTCGCAAATGATGATGAAATAATTTGAAGATATTCCTAGGAGCTACTATTCACGAAGTCTATGGGCAAAGATGTAACCAATTAGTTACGCGAGTATGTGAAAGAGATGGAGCTGAATCGCGTGTCAGAAGGTGAGATGATTCAAAGCTTTGAGCTAGTTATTGCTCCAGAAATGAGGGAGCATGTTAGGGCAATTAAAGATGGGCATGGGAGAAATTGGGAAGAGCTCAAAGTAGCTTGTAAGGAGGAATATTTCATGGAGGACTCGGAGAGAGTGACCAAAAGGACATTCTTAGAATGGGTAATCAAGCCAAAGCAAGGACTATCAATAACACAGCTACTTAGGGAATTTGAGCGGCGCTATGCACAACTCACCAGGACAGAAAGGGCCACACTAGATGCAGAGAAGACAAATCTTTTCTTACAAGCTGCAGGTAAAGAGTTTCAAGAAAATTTCCAGCTTCTTCTTGAAGATAAAGATGCTGAGCAAGGACTAAAGACCGACTGGAATGAAGTTGAAGGTGCTATCTCGTTGCTTGCAAAACGACAAAGAAGAAGGGACAAGATGGTAGTAAACACTACAAGTCCTTCAACCTCAACTTCTGACAAAATGGTAAAGCCTACTTTTATCGCTCCTAAGCTTGATGAGTCCATGCTAGATGAGCTTGTGAAGGGAATGCGTGACTTGAAGGTGAAGCTTGCAAAGCTTGAAGAAAAATGCCAACCATCAGGGCCACTTCCTAGGCAAAGACAACAGCCCAAAGAAGGGTTTGTTAATAGATGTATTTGGTGTGATAGTACTGACCATGTAAGAAGGGATTGTGATGATTTTAGTGATGCTTTGTCAAAAGATGTTGTATTTCTTAAGGATGGTAAAATCCACTTAAGAGAGACACTTCTACCCTTGAGAACTAACTTTGGGAAGGGGGGAATGCAAACCTTAGTTGAAGATATGGCAACTAAGCATGCCACCTCTTCAGTTGAGGCAGCTACTTATGGAGTAAAAATTGAACATTTTTGTGATGAAGAGGTGAGTGACCATCATGGTCAAATTTGGCCAAATGTCATGCAATTAGCTAAAAAGGGAAAGCTTACAAAATAGACTCTACATGAAGCAGGTGATTGCATACGTCTAGAAACAGGATGGAATGATCCAGTGGACTCATTGTCAGTGCATGCCTACATTACAAAATGCCAACAAAATGAGGCGATTATAGAAGAGAAGCGCAGGCGTGAGAATGCTGATGAAGGACCATCAAAAAGAGCTTCTAGAAGTGGGGGAAGAAGTGACTCAATGCCTTCTCAAACACCCTCAACACAAGGAGCATCTCCACCTGAAGTACTCATGGAGGAGTCTACAACAGGAAAGAAGAAAGATCCAGCAAAAGGTAAGACAAAAGGCCCAACTTATAAACTACAATATGATATTGAGGTTGCTACAAATTTAAAGAAAGTCTTGGAGGAAAGGATCTTAAATAGAAAGATTGAGTTTACTCTAGGAGAAGTTCTTGGCATTGCAAAGCATGAATTCCATGAGGAGATCATTGACATCATCAAGAGGAAGAGGCAAACCCTTGCTGAAGTTTCTCGTCCACAGGTTGAAGGGGAAACCTCAAAGACACAAGGGATACAGCTGCAAAATAAGGAGGAGGATGATGGAACTATGGTAGGATGCTACCAATCTAGTGGGAGAGTGAAGCAAGTGCATTTCGCAAATGATGATGAAATAATTTGAAGATATTCCTAGGAGCTACTATTCACGAAGTCTATGGGCAAAGATGTAACCAAGTAGTTACGCGAGTATGTGAAAGAGATGGAGCTGAATCGCGTGTCAGAAGGTGAGATGATTCAAAGCTTTGAGCTAGTTATTGCTCTAGAAATGAGGGAGCATGTTAGGGCAATTAAAGATGGGCATGGGAGAAATTGGGAAGAGCTCAAAGTAGCTTGTAAGGAGGAATATTTCATGGAGGACTCGGAGAGAGTGACCAAAAGGACATTCTTAGAATGGGTAGTCAAGCCAAAGCAAGGACTATCAATAACACAGCTACTTAGGGAATTTGAGCGGCGCTATGCACAACTCACCAGGACAGAAAGGGCCACACTAGATGCAGAGAAGACAAATCTTTTCTTACAAGCTGCAGGTAAAGAGTTTCAAGAAAATTTCCAGCTTCTTCTTGAAGATAAAGATGCTGAGCAAGGACTAAAGACCGACTGGAATGAAGTTGAAGGTGCTATCTCGTTGCTTGCAAAACGACAAAGAAGAAGGGACAAGATGGTAGTAAACACTACAAGTCCTTCAACCTCAACTTCTGACAAAATGGTAAAGCCTACTTTTATCGCTCCTAAGCTTGATGAGTCCATGCTAGATGAGCTTGTGAAGGGAATGCGTGACTTGAAGGTGAAGCTTGCAAAGCTTGAAGAAAAATTCCAACCATCAGGGCCACTTCCTAGGCAAAGACAACAGCCCAAAGAAGGGTTTGTTAATAGATGTATTTGGTGTGATAGTACTGACCATGTAAGAAGGGATTGTGATGATTTTAGTGATGCTTTGTCAAAAGATGTTGTATGTTTTAAGGATGGTAAAATCCACTTAAGAGAGACACTTCTACCCTTGAGAACTAACTTTGGGAAGGGGGGAATGCAAACCTTAGTTGAAGATATGGCAACTAAGCATGCCACCTCTTCAGTTGAGGCAGCTACTTATGGAGTAAAAATTGAACATTTTTGTGATGAAGAGGTGAGTGACCATCATGGTCAAATTTGGCCAAATGTCATGCAATTAGCTAAAAAGGGAAAGCTTACAAAATAGACTCTACATGAAGCAGGTGATTGCATACGTCTAGAAACAGGATGGAATGATCCAGTGGACTCATTGTCAGTGCATGCCTACATTACAAAATGCCAACAAAATGAGGCGATTATAGAAGAGAAGCGCAGGCGTGAGAATGCTGATGAAGGACCATCAAAAAGAGCTTCTAGAAGTGGGGGAAGAAGTGACTCAATGCCTTCTCAAACACCCTCAACACAAGGAGCATCTCCACCTGAAGTACTCATGGAGGAGTCTACAACAGGAAAGAAGAAAGATCCAGCAAAAGGTAAGACAAAAGGCCCAACTTATAAACTACAATATGATATTGAGGTTGCTACAAATTTAAAGAAAGTCTTGGAGGAAAGGATCTTAAATAGCAAGATTGAGTTTACTCTAGGAGAAGTTCTTGGCATTGCAAAGCATGAATTCCATGAGGAGATCATTGACATCATCAAGAGGAAGAGGCAAACCCTTGCTGAAGTTTCTCGTCCACAGGTTGAAGGGGAAACCTCAAAGACACAAGGGATACAGCTGCAAAATAAGGAGGAGGATGATGGAACTATGGTAGGATGCTACCAATCTAGTGGGAGAGTGAAGCAAGTGCATTTCGCAAATGATGATTAAATAATTTGAAGATATTCCTAGGTGCTACTATTCACGAAGTCTATGGGCAAAGATGTAACCAAGTAGTTACGCGAGTATGTGAAAGAGATGGAGCTGAATCGCGTGTCAGAAGGTGAGATGATTCAAAGCTTTGAGCTAGTTATTGCTCCAGAAATGAGGGAGCATGTTAGGGCAATTAAAGATGGGCATGGGAGAAATTGGGAAGAGCTCAAAGTAGCTTGTAAGGAGGAATATTTCATGGAGGACTCGGAGAGAGTGACCAAAAGGACATTCTTAGAATGGGTAGTCAAGCCAAAGCAAGGACTATCAATAACACAGCTACTTAGGGAATTTGAGCGGCGCTATGCACAACTCACCAGGACAGAAAGGGCCACACTAGATGCAGAGAAGACAAATCTTTTCTTACAAGCTGCAGGTAAAGAGTTTCAAGAAAATTTCCAGCTTCTTCTTGAAGATAAAGATGCTGAGCAAGGACTAAAGACCGACTGGAATGAAGTTGAAGGTGCTATCTCGTTGCTTGCAAAACGACAAAGAAGAAGGGACAAGATGGTAGTAAACACTACAAGTCCTTCAACCTCAACTTCTGACAAAATGGTAAAGCCTACTTTTATCGCTCCTAAGCTTGATGAGTCCATGCTAGATGAGCTTGTGAAGGGAATGCGTGACTTGAAGGTGAAGCTTGCAAAGCTTGAAGAAAAATGCCAACCATCAGGGCCACTTCCTAGGCAAAGACAACAGCCCAAAGAAGGGTTTGTTAATAGATGTATTTGGTGTGATAGTACTGACCATGTAAGAAGGGATTGTGATGATTTTAGTGATGCTTTGTCAAAAGATGTTGTATTTTTTAAGGATGGTAAAATCCACTTAAGAGAGACACTTCTACCCTTGAGAACTAACTTTGGGAAGGGGGGAATGCAAACCTTAGTTGAAGATATGGCAACTAAGCATGCCACCTCTTCAGTTGAGGCAGCTACTTATGGAGTAAAAATTGAACATTTTTGTGATGAAGAGGTGAGTGACCATCATGGTCAAATTTGGCCAAATGTCATGCAATTAGCTAAAAAGGGAAAGCTTACAAAATAGACTCTACATGAAGCAGGTGATTGCATACGTCTAGAAACAGGATGGAATGATCCAGTGGACTCATTGTCAGTGCATGTCTACATTACAAAATGCCAACAAAATGAGGCGATTATAGAAGAGAAGCGCAGGCGTGAGAATGCTGATGAAGGACCATCAAAAAGAGCTTCTAGAAGTGGGGGAAGAAGTGACTCAATGCCTTCTCAAACACCCTCAACACAAGGAGCATCTCCACCTGAAGTACTCATGGAGGAGTCTACAACAGGAAAGAAGAAAGATCCAGCAAAAGGTAAGACAAAAGGCCCAACTTATAAACTACAATATGATATTGAGGTTGCTACAAATTTAAAGAAAGTCTTGGAGGAAAGGATCTTAAATAGCAAGATTGAGTTTACTCTAGGAGAAGTTCTTGGCATTGCAAAGCATGAATTCCATGAGGAGATCATTGACATCATCAAGAGGAAGAGGCAAACCCTTGCTGAAGTTTCTCGTCCACAGGTTGAAGGGGAAACCTCAAAGACACAAGGGATACAGCTACAAAATAAGGAGGAGGATGATGGAACTATGGTAGGATGCTACCAATCTAGTGGGAGAGTGAAGCAAGTGCATTTCGCAAATGATGATGAAATAATTTGAAGATATTCCTAGGAGCTACTATTCACAAAGTCTATGGACAAAGATGTAACCAAGTAGTTACGCGAGTATGTGAAAGAGATGGAGCTGAATCGCGTGTCAGAAGGTGAGATGATTTAAAGCTTTGAGCTAGTTATTGCTCCAGAAATGAGGGAGCATGTTAGGGCAATTAAAGATGGGCATGGGAGAAATTGGGAAGAGCTCAAAGTAGCTTGTAAGGAGGAATATTTCATGGAGGACTCGGAGAGAGTGACCAAAAGGACATTCTTAGAATGGGTAGTCAAGCCAAAGCAAGGACTATCAATAACACAGCTACTTAGGGAATTTGAGCGGCGCTATGCACAACTCACCAGGACAGAAAGGGCCACACTAGATGCAGAGAAGACAAATCTTTTCTTACAAGCTGCAGGTAAAGAGTTTCAAGAAAATTTGGAGCTTCTTCTTGAAGATAAAGATGCTGAGCAAGGACTAAAGACCGACTGGAATGAGGTTGAAGGTGCTATCTCACTGCTTGCCAAACGACAAAGAAGAAGGGACAAGATGGTAGTAAACACTACAAGTCCTTCCACCTCAACTTCTGACAAAATGGTAAAGCCTACTTTTATCGCTCCTAAGTTTGATGAGTCCATGCTAGATGAGCTTGTGAAGGGAATGCGTGACTTGAAGGTGAAGTTTGCAAAGCTTGAAGAAAAAGGCCAACCATCAGGGCCACTTCCTAGGCAAAGACAACAGCCCAAAGAAGGGTTTGTTAATAGATGTATTTGGTGTGATAGTACAAACCATGTAAGAAGGGATTGTGATGATTTTAGTGATGCTTTGTCAAAAGATGTTGTCTTTTTTAAGGATGGTAAAATCCACTTAAGAGAGACAGGTCTACCCTTGAGAACTAACTTTGGGAAGGGGGGAATGCAAACCTTAGTTGAAGATATGGCAACCAAGCATGCCACCTCTTCAGTTGAGGCAGCTACTTATGGAGTAAAAATTGAACATTTTTGTGATGAAGAGGTGAGTGACCATCATGGGCAAATTTGGCCAAATGTCATGCAATTAGCTAAAAAGGGAAAGCTTACAAAATAGACTCTACATGAAGCAGGTGATTGCATACGTCTAGAAACAGGATGGAATGATCCAGTGGACTCATTGTCAGTGCATGCCTACATTACAAAATGCCAACAAAATGAGGCAATTGTAGAAGAGAAGCGCAGACGTGAGAATGCTGATGAAGGACCATCAAAAAGAGCTTCTAGAACTGGGGGAAGAAGTAACTCAATTCCTTCTCAAACACCCTCAACAAAAGGAGCATCTCCACCTGAAGTACTCATGGAGGAGTCTACAACAGGAAAGAAGAAAGAGCCAACAAAAGGTAAGACAAAAGGCCCAACTTATAAACTACAATCTGATATTGAGGTTGCTACAGATTTAAAGAAAGTTTTGGAGGAAAGGATCTTGAATAGCAAGATTGAGTTCACTCTGGGAGAAGTTCTTGGCATTGCAAAGCGTGAATTCCACGAGGAGATCATTGACATCATCAAGGGGAAGAGGCAAACCCTTGCTGAAGTTTCTCGTCCACAGGCTGAAGGGGAAACCTTGAAGACACAAGGGATGCAACTGCAAAATAAGGAGAATGATGGAGCTGTGGTAGGATGCTACCAATCTAGTGGGAGAGTGAAGCAAGTGTATTTCTCAAATGATGATGAAGAAGTTGAAGATATTCCTAGGAGTAACTATTCACGAAGTCATTGGGCAAGGGCTACTACAGAAACTTTGGTCAAGGTAGGTGATCTTGAAGAGCCATTTGTTGCCTTGATTGACCATGGTTCAGAAATAAACATAATGTCAAAGAGTCTCTACAACAAGTGCAAATGGCCAATGGACACAGATCATGGCTGGATGGTAAAAGTGGCAAAAAATTCATCTAGTGAATTGTATGCAGCATGTCCAGGTGTGAAGGTGACAATAGGTGATGTAAAGATTGACCAAAACTTCTTTGTATAGGATACATCTTCATATCATCTCATCCTTGGACAGCCCTACATTGTGGGAGTTCGAATGGAAACAAAGGTAATAGATGATGGTTCAACATATGCTATGCTACGTAGCAAAGATGGTAAATGTGCTGTCCAATTTCTCACAGTTTCTGTAAACCATGAAAGAAATCATGACAACCTTAGAGAACATCCTCTACCAAAGGTAAGCAAAGAGTTTCATGATCATAGAGAAATGATGGGTTTTGGCCAAGTACCATTGTAAAGCGGGATTGCAGTGGTACAGAAAGAAAAAGGGTCTCGCCTGATCCAAAAATAGGTGAAACTTTCTCAATGAGCTCCTTGATAACAAGGAATGGATCAGTATGTTTTACAAAACTTGAAGATTTGAAGAGATGTGAGAGGCAATATGTGCATAATGTACAAATAGGCATGAAAAAGAGTGGGTTGCTAAAGCCTACTGAAAATGTTTTGGGTTTGTGTGAACAAGTTTCTTTTGTAGATACTATGGGTGAGCTTGATGCTATAATGAGGTCTAGTTTGCATCTTGAAAATGAAGTTGTGGAAGTTTGCTCTATGGAAATGTATCAAGTAATAGAAGCCTTTAAAGAAAGCCAAACAGTTGGCCCAGAAGTCCATGTTGAAAGTAAATACAGGAGTGTAGCAAAGAAGGTAAAACCAGTAGCTTCACCCTTACCACCCAACAACAGGGAAAAGATTGAGTAGGCTTCTTTACAACCAAGTTTGAGGAATCCTAAAAAGATCGGGTATACCTTCACAAAGGAATCTTTTCAAGAGTTGCAGATTGGTTGCGAGGAGTTTCTAACACAGGAGGAGACAAAGTGCTTCAAAGAAATGCTTTCAAATCATGGTAAGGCTTTTGCATTTGAGCCACATGAGATAGGATGTATTGATCCTTCTATTGTAGCTCCTATGGTAATTTTCACAATACCTCATGTGCCTTGGAATCTGCGGCCTATTCCGGTTCCAAAGGCTCATTTGCCAAAGTTAGTAGAGCTACTGAATGAGAAAATCAAAATGGGAATCTTGGAGCCTTCTTGTGCTCCATACTCAAACAGGTGGTTCACAGTTCCAAGGAAGAATGGTTCTCTATGCTTCATCCAAGATATGCAACCAGTAAACAAGGTGACAATTAGAAATGTAGGTACAGGTCCAATTGTGGATGAGTTTGCAGGGAGGGAAATCTACTCAATGGGGGATATCTACTCAGGGTATGATCAAGTTCAGCTTGCAATCGAAAGGAGAGACTTGACAACTATGAGGACGTCCACCTTTGGGTTTGGTAAGGATGTGTACCTTGCCACAGGGAGCAACCAACTCGGTTGCACATATGATGAATGGGATGAATAAGGTCTTATGTGACTTTATTCCTCAAATCACAATGCCTTTCATTGATGATTTGCCTATCAAAGGATGTGAAGAAAGTGACAAAGATGAAGCTTTGCATGTCAAGGGATGTCGCAGGTTTGTGGTAGATCACATAAATGATTGTGATAAAATTTTGTCTAGGTTGGAAGAAGTGAATCTTACATTGTCAGGGGAAAAATATATGTTTGGTGTCAATGAAGTGCTCATTGTAGGGCACATGTGCGGGCCATATGGTAGGAAACCTTGTCCAACAAAGGTAGATGCCATCCTAAGAATGAAAGAAACGTGCACTAGCATCACTGAGGTTAGAAGGTTTCTGGGAGCATGTGTCTTCTATGTTATTTGGATTCCACATTATGCACATGTAGTTGATCCTCTTTATCAGCAGCTGCTTGGAAAGAATCAAAATTTTAAATGGACAGAAGCACATGTAAAATCCATGAAAAAGCTAAAGGGGTTGCTCCAATTAGCAACAAATTTGAGAAAGGTAGACTACGAGTGTCAAAAGCTAGTAATTGTGACAATAGACACCAGTCCTATAGGGATTGGATGGGCAATAGGGCAAGATGACAAAGAAGGACACAGGTATGTGGTAAGATTTGGAGCAAAGGTACTAAGTACTCGCCAAAGAAACTATCCACAGATAAAGAGAGAGTTATGGGGTATGGTTACAACCTTGAAAAGTGGGAAAGAGTACCTAATTGGTGCATGTGTGGTTGTAGAAACAGATTGTCTACCATTTCTTGGGATGATTACAAGCTGCTCAACGCCAGACATTGCTATGTTGCGGTGGATTTCCTACATTAAGTCCTTAAATCCTGAGTTTAAGCACATTGCAGGTAAAGACAATACAGTGGCAGATATGCTATCAAGGGCAAGGTATGAAGATGAGTCACAAATGATTGACGAGGGAGATGATGTAGGCACAAAGTTCTATTCTATCTCTCATGTCAAAGGTAACAATGTCTGCATGACTAATCTACTTGAATCATTCTTGAAAGAGCTTTATGAAGGTGATTGGCTTCTTAATGGAAGCTACTTGAGTACTCTAACAAAACAGGATGATTGGTTTGAACAAGAATTCAAGAGGATACGCAAAAAAGCATATGGGTACTTTTTGAGGGATGGTTACTTGTGGAAGCATCCTAAACAAAAGGGTGCTACACCACAACGGGTTATATGCAAAAAAGAGACTCAGGTAAAGCTCATGCAAGAATTTCATGAGAGTCTATGGGCTGGACATAGGGGTGTGTGGGCAACCTTCTCCAAGTTGAAAGAAAAATATTGGTGGAAGGGTATGTATAAAGATGTATCTCAATTTGTAGAGTCATGTGTAACTTGTCAAATGTATTCAAATGTTCGACATCGTGATGGATTGCACCCTACATATCCACTAGCCATGCACTATAAATGGGTTGTGGATCTAGTCACGATGCCTTTAGGACTCTGGCAGATGAGATACTTGGTTCTTGCACGAGAGGACCTAACTAACCATGTTGAAGGAAGAGCATTAAGAGCTAAGACCACAGAAGCTGTGTGCGAATTCCTTCTTGATGAGGTGATTTTCCGTTATGGTTGTGTGGGAAAAATCATTGCAGATCGAGGTGAATTGGATGCCGAAGAAGCAAGGGAGTTCTTTTCTAGATTAGGGATCAATCTTTCTCTTACTACAGCTTACAACCCTGAAGGCAATGGAAAGAGTGAAAGAGGGCATCCTCCTATCATCAAAGCTTTGGCCAAGGCTTGCGAAGGAAGAGTTGGTGAGTGGCCAAAATTGTTACCATATGCTTTATGGGTTGATCGTACAACACATAGCTCAGTAACTGGCTACATGCCTGCGGAGCTAATGTATGGTCAAAAGCCAGTGATGCTGATTGAGGATACAATTCCCACATGGAATGTACTACCTTGGCAAGAGGGGCTTAGTAGGGAAGATCTCCTTGCACTTCGTATAAGGCAGCTAGAGAGAAGACCTGGAGACATTGAAGCTGCAAAAGAATGACTCAAAAATGCAAGGTTGAAAAACAAGGACTATTTTGATAAGAGACATCAACTCAGGAGCAAAGCAATTGACAAAGGTGACTGGGTTTTAGTGTATGATAGTAGCCTTGATAACCAGCACACAGTCATGGGTAAGTTCTCAAAAAGATGGTTTGGACCGTATGTTGTAAAGCATGTGCATGAAAATGCTACTTACAGTTTTTCTGAACTAGATGGTACAGAAGTAAAGATTCCCATTGCAAGAAAAAGGATCAAAATGTTTAAGAGAAGAGGAGACAATGATCTAGAAGATGATGATGAGGAAGAAGAGAAAAACACAGGTGAAGATCAAAGTGATCATGAAGCTCTGGAATCATCCAGTGAAGAAGAAATCAACGAAGATGTACAAGAGGTATGATCTTACAAAGAGACAATGTGGCACATACCGGAGGATGTGTAGGTTTAGAGGGGGTGGATGTCGTGCTGTGGCACATATATAGTGGGAACGGGCATTAAACGATTTAACTTGTGACTTTTTGATGCATAAGTATACTTCATATAATACTCATATGCATAAATAAAAGTTTTCTAGCATACCTTAGTATTACCTTTGAAGTAATATAAATGTACATTACTATTAGAAAGTACTGCTAGAGAAGTATCAATGATTGTGCCTCTTTTTGTCTGGGGGAAAAGCATTTGTATATTTATTCTAATATCTTAGCTATACCTTACCATATATAACTTATTTTCTTCTTTTCACATTTATTTAATAATATAACCCTTCAATAATGCATACCTTCTTGGATACATACAAGAGGGAAGGGCCTACTAGAAGACTTTATGAAAAGGAAGATCCAAAGCTTCTTGGACCATCCCAATTTGAAAATCCCAACCTAAGGGCGTGGAGAAAAGTCCAAAACCAAGTCAAGCTCTTTTAGTAGGACAATTTTTCCTTTTGAAGCATGTCAATCCGAGTTACAGGTCAAAAGTTATAGGGAAACCAGTGAAAAACCCTCTCACAACTACACTGCAAGAAGAGATGGTAAACAGGTGAATCAAGTGAAAAGAGGTAATCTTGGTCTTTTTCCATAAAATAAGATATTTGGAGATAAAAGACACAAGCATGTGAATGTGACACCTCAAAAATGCCTTGAAGGACAAGACACACAAGTTGGGACCCCCTGCTGGAGCCACACAGAAGATGCTTAGGTGGGGCCCACATACATCATGCACCCACATGGAGCATCAACGACCAAAAATGCTGAATTTCATGATATTTTGAGTCCTAATATTTCCCATTTTAAAAAATATCCAAAGAACATTTAATTTGGGCTAACTCTTTAGCCTGATCAAGTGATTATGTAAAACATGGCTCCCTCACCTATAAAAAGGGCAACCTTCTCTTCATTGGGGGCAAGTTATGAGTGAGTGAGAATAGCTCAATTCCATAGTGACACACTCATCTTAGTGCCACACTTTCTCTTGAAGAAAGGTTGAAGACTTGCCTCATCTTCTCTCTCCATTAAGGTGGTGGCGATTGCTCTCATCAACCTTGTCAATGTAATGAGTACAACCTTCTTGCGCGAAACAATTATGAGCACAAGTGCAATGTATTAGGGTCAACATTTGGATTAGACGTTCGAAAGATTCACTTTCAACAACACATAGTGTTTCTATTTGGTCCTGAAAGGCTCAACAAAATACTTCTCTCACTAGATCCCATCATACTACCTATTATTGACTATGACTTCTCTTTTGATGTGAATGTGGTTATTTTATTATGAATCAAGAGGATTTGTACTCACAACTAATCCCAATCGCTAGAAAAAACATATACATTATAGTAAGCACAAAGCTACAGTTCCAAAGAGCAATCCGCAGCTTATTTGGACAACAAAGATTAAATATCATTAACTCTTCCATTAACCCTTTTATCCTACCCATGATACAATATGATCGTAATCTCGATGTTTTCATTTTTGTTTTGTTCTGACTATCTTTCATGAGTATTCTCCATCACGTGTGTGTTTGTAAGGAAAAGTGAGCGGCTTCTTTGGCTACATTTCTTCTTTAGCTCTAGAAGATATGTGATCTACATCTTAGCTCTTTCTCATAACGTTTGAGCTTCCTCACAAACTCTCACAGCAAGAGGCCCGGTGCCTTCCTGGCAAGACCGCCTACTTCTTGACAGCGTGTGTCTTGCTGAGGGTCTGCGACTAGATAGGTTTAGTTAGGATCTGTGGATTAGAGTAGTTGTTGGTGGTCGAGTGATTTGTGAGGTGATAAAAGCGTTTACTAGTCCGTGTGTGGCAGTGAAGCGTTTTTCTACTCATAGATGCAAAACCCCATATGATTTGTGGAGTAGCTTTTGGTAAGTGATCGGATTCTGATCTAGAGCTATTCAGCACTGAATTATTTGCAAACGTGCTTGATGGCATTTGAAATCACGGAAAAGTGTGCTTTTGAGGGTAAAAATGCATTAAACAAGCTTTTGTGGATAATTTTGTATGACTGACTGATGTTGTGCATATAAAAGAGAATTTGCAAGGGTTCTGTGAAGAAAATCTGCAATTCTGTAAACATAGACATCCTATGCATAGGATGTCTTAAGGGGGTTCGGGAGACCAAATTTGAAAATTCTGACTGCACCAATGTGTTCAGAAGGGGGGATTTACCCTAAGTTTACATTGACACTAGAGTTTTGACCAACTCTTGACACCCAAAAGACCAAAGACGGAGTGTGAAAAATGCGAAAACAAGAAACTTAAGATTCTGAGCACAATTTTGCATAAAAAACTGCTAGGAATGCATGAAAAGTAGTGCTCAAGACTTGGGGAGACCTGTGGATGAATTCTGCAAAAAATTTCATCAGTAGACATCCTACGCGTAGGATGTCTCCAGGGTACTTTTGGCAAGGAATTTGGGAAAACTGAGGTTACCAGCGGGTTCAGAGGATAGGTTTTACCCTAGTAACATATTGACTTGGGTGTTTTTCCCTATTTTTGTTGACCAAAAGCCAAAAGGCGGAGTCAGAGAACGTAAAATTTCAGAAAAGGCTTAAATTGAGTGATTTTTGCATGTTTTTGCAATTGTGAAGCATACTTGCACTTGCTGAGAGCATAAGGAAGGATCACGGATACTTCGGTCTGAAAAAATAAGCAGTAGACATCCTACGTGTAGGATGTCTACAGGGTGATCTGGGCATTTTTTTCAAAATAAGAGGTTACCAGTGTGTTTAGAAGGTAGGTTTTACCCTATTTTCACCTGGAAAGTAGAAATTTGACCAAATTTTGACAGATCAAAGCCAAAGGACGAGAATTGCCAGATATCCTACCCAAATTGTGCCCAAGGCATAATTTTTGAGAGCAAGCCATAGGGTGACTTCATGTGCATGTTATACATGATGTTTTGAGTGCATGTGAGAGTTTTCAGTTCATTTGGGTGAGAAAATTGGGTTTTAAGCAGACTTTAGCATTTTTGACTGAAAAAGGCTAGAACAGCTAAAATTTTGGGACTTTTGAAATCCAAACCAAAATCTAAGCATACCATTGGGTTGCTGACATCAAGGGGAAGCTATGGCTTAAGTTTGGGGAAATTCTAAGCACTTAGACATCCTACACGTAGGATGTCTTCACCATGATTTAGCACTCCAAATCAACCTCCGAGCATACCACAGTGATCAGCACCTTAAGGAGAGTCTGTGATTCAAATTTGGGGCAATTCTGAGCAGCTAGACATCCTACGCGTAGGATGCATGTAGGATGTCTAAGGCATGATTTAGAGGCCAAATTCAAACTGTGGACATAGCAGGGTGTTGTATAGCCTTAGGCAAGCCTCCTACTCAATTTTGGTCCAATTTGGAGTTGATTTGACTTGGGAATTCATCAGAATAGACATCAGGCTTTTGGAATAGTTTCTTGATCATTTGACCAACCTATAGGTGTCAAAATCAAAAAGTAAAAATAGTTGTGAGTTTAGCACATCAAGGGGAATCTACAATGCAAGTTTGAGCTGAAACAGAGCAAAAAGACATCCTACGCGTAGGATGTTTCTAGGGTCATAAAGTGGTCAAAATTCTACTTTGGCCATATAGGGAGGTACTAAGTGTCTCAAGGATTCCAAAACTTTTTTCAAAAGTGAATTTGGACCTTGTTTGGCCTATTTACCAAGCAAAGACAAGAATTGTCAGACATCCTACTCTTGGAGTGCACTAGAAACTCTTGCAGCCTAAATCTTGACCTATTGGCATCCAAATTCAATTTTAAGTATACCATTGTGTTGCTGAGTACTAGGAGAATCTTGGGATCAAGTTTGGACAAAATCTGAGCAGATAGACATCCTACATGTAGGATGTCTCCAGCTTGATTTAGGACTCCAAACCAACCTATGAGCACACCACTGTGATCAGCACATCAAGGAGAAGCTGGGGTGAAAATTTCAAGTCATTCTGAGCAAATAGACATCCTATGCGTAGGATGTCTCAAGGCCATTTTTAGGTCCAACTGAAAATATGAGCATACATTGTGTTGCCGGACTCAAGGGGAGTCTCTGGACCAAATTTTGTTAAATTCTGAGCATATAGACATCCTACGCGTAGGATGTCTCTAGGTCAGTTTTAGGATCCAACTTTAATTTTGACCATACAGAAGTGTTCACACTGTCACAGAGATCCCAAATCTTCTTTTAAAATTGAATTTGGACTCATTTTGACCATTCTAAAGTGCATTTCACTGTTTTGGCCATAACTTTCACAAACGGTATCGGATCCGAAAAGTTTTTATATCGAAACGTAGCCTGAGAGCAGCTCTACAGATCTTAGAGAAAAACTTGAACTAAATGTATGACAACGACAACCATTTAGTTCAACTTTGAAAAAAACGTCGTTTGAGGCCTCAAAATACATCTGCAAGTTAGGGGTGTCTGAAAGAGATAATTTTTGAGAATTGTGACGAAACGGTTGCGGTTTTGGACATAGCTTCGACTTTTCCGTAACCAAAGCACTTGAACACAATGGAATAAGTCTACTTGAACCAAGAAAAAGCTCTTAAGCCCAGAAATCATGTCTACCCTAGATTCAAACGCAGCTTACACAAGCTTGGAGATCCCGACGATAGAGGAATATCCTCCCACAATGGATCTTCCAAACTTGCAATTGATAAAGATTCATCTTGTTGAGAGAGTTTGGATGATTCGTCATGAGAGTGAAGGACTATATAGATACATTGACGACAATGAGGTCAATCTTTATAGGTGCTCAGATCCATACCTAGAAGAGATAACGGATTACATGCTCTTATATGTCTACACATACGGAGTCGACTGTCAATGGAGATCTATAGTTGTCGGCAAGTATGGACGAGAATACAGATTTGTAGAAAGCACAAATCCACAGACTATAGTAGAAAGAGGTGGATATTTGGTCAATGAAGGACCACAAATGCCTCCACCAAACACGAGAATTACTATAGGAATTCCAAGAAGAGAGCCACCAGGATTCCCTTCAAGAGCGATAACGAGAGAAGGATTGGGAGAGTCTCTGGTTAGACTTGTAGACAATCGACGAGTTAGACCATCCCAAGTCCAGAAATGGGTAAACAGAAAATACTCCGGAGATAAAGGTCCGAGAGATCACGTAACGGCTTTTAGAAGAGTGATTAGAGCAGAGGAAGTTTCAGATTTTGCGACACAGTTTGCAGGATTCGGATTGACTCTAGAAGATGATGCAGCTACATGGTTCGACTCAGTGGAAAAATGTGATTTTGAGACCCTAGATGAGGTATTTGAGGAGTTTATTGAAGAATTCTTGCCAAAAGGCATTGCTCACAACATGGTCTCGCAAATCCATAGATTCAAACAGAAAGAGGATGAATCAGTACGCAAAGCATCATTACGGCTCAAGAGATATGTTAATCTCTGTTCGAGAGCGGAATTACCTACGCAAGCACGACTGATGCTGATCTTTATGCAGGGAATGAGACATGCGGGCCTTCAGAAGGATCTGCATATGATAAGGAGGATGACGCTAAACGAGTTGATCAAAGAAGCTCTTTATCTAGTGGATAACTGTGAGGCATACAAAGAAAAGGACTTAAAGAGTCAAGGAGATGACACATTCTCTCAGCACAGTGTTTCACAACAGATAAGTGAGTCCATTTCCAAGCCAACGACATCTATTGATCAAGAAAAGCTTATCGACGACTTGGTCGAGAGGTTGATTCCTCTTGTAAGGTTTGATTCGGGAGAGCCGAAGTGGTGTGAAATTGAGAGAAAATGGACGAACCATACGGAGGAAGAGTGATATTATAGCATAGAAAATGCTAGGGAGAGGTATGTACAACCTGTTCCAGAAGCACCTACTCCACCTAGATACATTACGGAGAATGCGCCAAGACCAGTAGGAGTTTTAAGGCCACAAATGGTTGTTGTCTTAGGACAACAACCTCCGCTGCCAGGTGCTAGAATGCAGGTAGACATGAGATACATGCCAATGATGGAAGCATCAAATAAACCAACGCCAGTACTAGCTACAATGTGGTATAGCAACCAAAGTGAGTACTACCCTTCGGAGCAACAAAATGTGAGAGAAACACATGGCGTGGTGAGGCCGGTACAACCTCCACCTCCTGGGTTTCAGTCGAAAGAAAGAAGGTATGAAATGGACAAAAGGACATTGCGATTCATTGCAAATAACGGCTTATCTAGGTCAAAGCTTGCTTATAGCCAAGAGGAAATGCTAAAAGAATCTCCTCAACCAGAGATAGATTGTCACAAAAGTCGTGACAACCACTTGGTCAAACAATGTCCTCATACGGAGATCACTGAAATAAATGCCTATTGTCTTGAGTGTGGCATCACTCACTTGATCCCATTAGAAAATTTCGGAGGTCATTTGGAGGGCCTTGTAAGAAATTGTATTTCTCTCTCTAGAAACTTTTTTTAAAATGCACTTGCACCTTGTGAGTACGTCCAAAAGGACAACCGGACACTTTAAAAAGTAGATTTATATTCCCAATCGTCCTTGAAAACGGTCACTTTTTTATTTAATGTGAGCGTCTTTTTCAGGAGGCAGGTGCGGCGCATTCAAGGCAGCTTACGTTGTCAGGAGTTTTTTGGAGCAAGGGATTGCGCATATGTACATATACATGCATGGTGCATCAAATAAAGGATTGCCCATTTTCCTTAGCCAGGTGGTTATGTGGGGCCCACATGTGTACAGGTAGGACAGTGTGTACATAGTGCATCGATTTTCACTATCACCAGTACCAATATGTTTTTTCTACAATAATGAGGAGTTTATAGTGCGTAAAACTTCTCGAGGAAGCTATCCGCGGGCCAACGACGTGAGGTCAGCAGGTGCGTCAGATGGCATCTAGTGGCGTCAGGAGGGCGAACGAGGTCAATATTTGCACGCAGATGAGGACGGACACAACGTGGGTGTTTTCTTGTGAGATTTATACAGAAAGGTCATCATTAGGACCACTTCACGTGGTGGCGAGATGCATTATTGGAAAAAAGCTGAGTGCCAGGTGTGCGGATGATGCAAAAAGGTGACAACTTTGCACTGCGAGGTCAGTTTTTGGCCTGTTCGGGGTCCGTTTGAGGTCATTTAAAAGGCCAAGGGTGCCCAACTAATAAATCTAAGTGTGGAAACTGAAAAAACAGAGAGAAGACCACAAAAACCGTGGAGAAGAGAGGAGGAACAGCCGCAGGTGTGTTTTTTTGGGTTTTTGGAGCCTGTTTTGGCCGTAAGCTGCTCATCCGAGGTTGGATTTGAGCACTTTGACATTGTAGACTGGGGTTTTGGGCCATTCCGGACGCGATGGCGCTGTCCATTTTGCCAAATTCCTCACTCTTTTTCTGCTGTTTTTCTGTGTAAGTTTCTCCTATGAGCGAAGTTTCTGCTCCAGTTTGTGATTATATCTGGCTTATTTTACCCATACTGTGTGAGCTATTTGCCCCATTGGTGTTGTCCCAAGCTCATTTGTATCTAAACATCAGAAATTCTCCTCTTTTGAGCTGAGTTTTTTGGGTGTGTGTGTGTGTGTGTGTGTGTGGAGTGGACAAGTGGATAGTCTCTCTCCTCTCACTCCAGTGGTGTGTTCCCTTTCTCGGCCAGGTGTGTTGTCTAAGCCGAGTGGTGCCCCATAGTGTGTGTGTGTATCTTCCCAAGAGTGTGTGTCGGGTCGTTATAGAGGCTCTGTGTGTGTTTTCATCCCGCTCACATTCTTTTGGTGCCCCCACGGAGGATCTTCTTCGAGTACCTTCTGCTTCGAGCTTCGGGATTACAGGTTGCAGGTTGCAGATTACAGGTTACAGGTTACAGGTTACAGAGACAGGTACAGGTACAGGTGATTCACACAGGTACAGGTAGCTGGAGTACAGTGATATACTAGCAGTGATGTCACTTGCAGTTGTTGTGGGAATGCATCACTTGGCGCCTATTTGAGCGCATTGTCTGCTGGATTGTACGTTACTTGCGAAAACTGCCATTGTACGCATTTGTGGAGCCATACTTGGTTGTATTTGGCAGTCCCAACCATTTCTGAGACTTGGTCTGGAAGATAGTCATTTCTGAGACTTGACTATATGCGATTTGCATTACCCTTCGTGTGAGGGTCGATAGCGTGAGGTTTTTATTGAGCTGGGGGATTCTAAAATGTGGAGATCCTTTCGGTGATACAGGTAGCTGGAGCACCCTTTTTGTGACCTCGCCATAGGCTATGTACTAGTGAGTCCTACTTGATGCTCGGGTTCTATTGTTGACAGTTTATGCATACATAGACAGTCTATAGTTTGGGTGCCTACTGCTCTACTTCTGGGGAAACTCTGTCGAAATTTTCCCAAGTTATGATGGCTGGTTTTTTGGTATTTTGAGCCATTTATGCTGTTATGCTGCTGAAATTTTGGCAAAATCAGAGGTTGAGTCAGGTGTGCCTTCTTGGGAGCTTCATGGTTGGCTTTAATGGATCATCAAAATGGCCCTCAGTTCACTCCTTTTCAGTTAACTCAAAGAATTCAGATTAATGTTCATGTGTCCAGGAAGATCTTTTTCCAGCAGCGCATAGTCTTTATGTTTGGGCCAAGAAGATTGAGAGAGATCCTGGAATGTCCTTTGCCTGTTGTAATTCCGATGATCAACTATGAAAACTCATTTGATGTGCATGTGTTTGTCCTTATCTAAAGTTGAGCTCCATTGAAGTTTCTGGGGATTGGGTAGTGAAAAGTTTTGGGTTCTTGCACGTGTGTTCGAAGGGGTTCTCAAAGCATCATAATTTGGGTAGCCATGGCTTTCTGTTATCCGGAGTTTCATGGAAGAAGTGATGAAGATGTGGAAGAATTTTTGGAAAAGATGGAGGTTGCCTGCATTAGCAACCAGATTCTTGACCCTACGCAAATGTTACGCCTTCTCCAAATTTGTTTGAAGAGTGATGCACGAGTTTGGTCTAAAGCATTTGAAGAGGAGTTGCGTGTGGCTGATCCACCTGTAAGGTTGAGTTGGGACAATCTACGACATGGGTTGGAAGTGGAGTTTGTGAAGATAGAAGATCCTGACAAGGTGTGGCAAGAAGTACAGGCTTTGGTGCAAAAGGAAGGTGAGCCAGTAGACGCGTACATACGTAAGTTTTCATTGGCATGGGAGCGAATGTGCAAGGCCTTAGCACCACAGGTACCCCCGCCTGACATGATGAAGAAGGACAGGTTCTTAGCTGGTCTTTGGGAGAATATACGTTGGAGAGTGGAGCTAAAGAAGCCTAGGACATATGAAGATGCACTAGAGGTAGCAAGGAACAAAGAGTGGAAGATGAGGAAAATGAGCCAGTTAGGGGTGGAGTCTTTGCCAATGAGGTCTGAATTTCAGCCTATAGAATCTTTACAAGGTCGCACGTCAGGGGTTCATCACGAACCAGTGATTCCTGTTACTACTCAGGTTATGCCAACAGTGGTCACTACATCAGTGCAAGATGATGGGCTAAGGCAAGACATGAGGCAAGTGGTAGATTTGATGAAGAATCTCAGCCTAAACATGCTAGGTCAAGTAGGAAATAATCGAGGTCGAGGGAGGTTTTCAAATCAGCCAGGAGGTGAAGAAAGGCCTAGGAATGGTGTTGGACAAAGCAATGGTAGGTTTTGGAGGCAGACGCCCACATGTTATAATTGTGGAGAGTTGGGTCACATCAGCCCGCAATGTGATAAGCCACCAAGGATGGGGGGAGACATGTATCCATTGCAAAGACAGGTGCTAACTAGGTCAAATGATTATGGCATCGAAATTAAGGGAGATGAAAGAACCAGTGGATTAACCCAGGAGGAAAAGGGAAAGACAAAAGTGCTAAGTGTAGTCACCTTGGAGAAGGCATCAAAGCTAGAGGATACATTAGTGATGCCTATTGGGAAGAGGACCACAGAGGAAAAGGAAGGAATAAGTGCCCCAGGTCCTAGTAAGAAGAAAGAAAAGATCCATGAAGGCGAGGATGTCAAGGCCAAGAGGAAAAGGAGAGCTCGTCGAAAGTTTCATGTTTCAGATTTTCCACTAGGGGATGGGCAATTAAGCTATGACTTGAAGGAGGATATGACGAGCAGGAAGGCAGATGTTACTTTTGGGCAGCTTATAGAGATGGTGCCTAAGCTAAAGCGACAGTGGAAGAGGATGGTTAACCCAATGGAGAAAGAGCCAGAGAGAGGTTCAGTGAAGGTGTTGGCAATGGACGAGCTACCGGACATTTGTCCAATAGTAGATGTGTGGCATAAAAGGAAAAATTTGGGACAAGGTTATGTGGATGGCGGAGCCCAAATATGCGTCATAACACACTCATGCGTTGAGAAGATGGGTCTCACAGTGGCTGGGGTGTCAGGGTTTCGGATCAGATTGGCAAACCATCAAAAAGTAAAATGCTTGGGTGTTGTAAAGAGCTTAGAAGTGGAGGCATATGATGCAAAGGCAGTGGTTGATTTTCATGTGATGCCAGTAGGGTTGGGAGCATATCCTATTATACTGGGCAGACCATGGTTACGTGCAGTGGGAGCTGTTCAAGATTGGCGACATGGTACGATTAGCCTCTATGGAAAGACAGGTACCAAGAAGCTTTATAATATGGACACAAGGAAATGATTAGAGGAGCTTTATGAAGATGAGGATGAGTCTAGTGATGAAGACTCTTCCACGGTGACAGATGAGGACAGTGATAGCACTACCAGCAGTGATAAGGATGCTGATGTTGCATTTCTTTTGATGGACAAAGAAATCCAAGAGATTGGTTTAGTTGCATTTGCGAATGAGGTTGAAGATGAAAGTGAAGGGCCTTATGAAGTGATTGAAGGGCTGATGCAAACCAAGGTTGAGTTGTCAAAGAAGCAGGAATTGATGACACAAATGATCAGTGGAGACCTCTCAGCTATGGAGAAGGATATATATTTGCACATGCTGGCTAGTTTTCCTGATTTGTTCATTACTTCATATGAAGAGATCAGAGGGTTCAAGGGCAAAGAGATGCATATAGAGCTGAAAGAAGGTGCTAAGCCAGTGCGGCAAAGGCTAAGAAGGATGGGTCAAGAGCAAATGGAAGCCTTGCGGGTAGAGGTGGACAAGTTATGGAGGGTAGGGTTCATAGTTCCAGTGGAGACCACAGAATGGGTGAGTCCAGTTGTAGTCAGTCCAAAGAAGGATGGGAAGTGGAGAATTTGTGTGGATTTTAAACCCTTAAACGCAGCCACTAAGAAGAACTCATATCCTCTTCCATTCATCGATCAGATTTTGGATTCAGTGGCAGGTTATGAGAGGTACAGTGTGTGTGATGGTTTTTCAAGCTATTTTCAATTGAAGATTGCTCTTAAAGACAACTTTTATTACGCCATGGGGCTGCTATTGCTACATAGTATTGCCATTTGGGTTGTCAAATGGACCTTCCTTATATCAAGAGAGAGCAAATTGGGTGTTGGAACCATTCATTGGTAGTTGTGTTAAAGCTTTTATGGATGACTTCTGTGTCTATAGCAGTAGGGCTGATCACCATGAGAAGCTGCAGATGGTATTGGCTCGATATGATGAATGTGGAGGACAACTAAATCCAAAGAAATGTCATCTAGCACAGCCAAGGGTGAAGTTATTGGGCCATATGGTGTCAAAAAATGGCATTGAGGCTGATCCAGATAAGGTGAAGTCTATTATTCTTCTTCCATCACCTATGAGTACGAAGCAATTGGCAACCTTTATACACAAAGTGAAGTACATGGCACGGTTTATTCCATTGTCTTCGCAGCTTCTTTATCCATTACAACAAGTGGCAAAGCATGATCCATTGCAATGGGATGACAAGTGTGAAGAAGTGTTTCAAGAGGTGAAAGAGGTGTTAGGGGGGTTGTCAGCCATGCAGGCTCCTGATTGGGAGAAAGTTTTTTATGTAAATCCATCAGTAGGGGATGATGCCATTGGAGCCATGCTATTGCAAAAGGGGAAGGGCAGCCATTATATGAGGCCAGTGTATTGTGTAAGCCGAGTGAAGTTGGTAACAAAAAGAAACTTTGTGGAAGTAGAGCTAGTGATAGCCAATGTAATATTTGCTTGTCGACGATTTTGTCATTACTTGCTACCACGACCTTTTGTTTTCTTGACGAGTTACGCCTTTTTGCCTCAATTAATTAATGGCACTAACATGTCAAATGTGGTCAAGAAATGGGTAATTGAGCTGCAAGAGTTTGAGCTCTCTTTTTTAGTGGAAGATAGTACAAGAGCTACCCTAGTTGATTTGTTGACCTACAAGGAGAATCCCCTTATTGTTAAGGAAGAGGTGGTGAGAAAGGTAGTTGAAGAAGTGCCACAGATCAGCAATGCACATGTGTTGTTCTTTGATGGTTCATATAGAAAGAGCCATGATGCAGCTTCAGGGGGTATAGCACTTTATGATCCAGAGGGAAAGCTAGTATGCAAGAGAGGGTTCAAATTGGATGCGCATAGTAACAATGAGGCTGAATATGCTACATTGGAAGCCGGATTACACATTTGTTTGAAGCATGGGGTTCGAAGGTTGAGCATAAAAGGTGATGCCTTGTTAGTGGTGAAGCAAGTGCTGGGTGTGTGGAAGAGCAAGAACACCTCATTGAAGGAAATGTGCTTCAGAATTAAAGGCCTGTTAAAAAAGTTCGAAGCATGGAGCATCAGACACATTGAACGTGCTCTAAATGGAGAGGCACATGAAGCAGCTCAAGGCATGATTGGGGAGCTATTCGTGGTGAGGACCAATTTACCTCTTTATCATGGCCGGGAAAGTTTGGCTCAAGAAGAGGAGTTTTTGCTAACAGGAATCATTCCAAAGGAGATTCAGAAGTCTAAGAAGTATGGCTTTGTGCGTAGAGCCTACAGGTACAAGAGCTACCTTAGCCGAGTGAAGTTGGTAGCGGAGAGAAAGTTATCGGAAGTAGAGCTAGTGATGGCCAGTGTAATATTTGCTTGTCGATGATTTCGTCATTACTTGCTACCACGGCATTTTGTTTTCTTGACGAGTTATGCCTTTTTGCCACAGTTAATTAATGGTATTAACATGTCAAATGTGGTGAAGAAATGGGTAATTGAGCTGCAAGATTTTGAGTTCTCTTTTCTAGTGGAAGATAGTACAAGGTCTACCCTAGTTGATTTGTTGACCTACAAGGAGAATCCCCTTATTGTTAAGGAAGAGGTGGTGAGAAAGGTAGTTGAAGAAGTGCCACAGATTAGCAATGCACATGTGTTGTTCTTTGATGGTTCATACACAAAGAGCCATGATGCAGCTTCAGGGGGTATAGCACTTTATGATCCAGAGGGGAAGCTAGTATGCAAGAGAGGGTTCAAATTGGATGCGCATAGTAACAATGAGGCTGAATATGCTACATTGGAAGCCGGATTACACATTTGTTTGAAGCATGGGGTTCGAAGGTTGAGCATAAAAGGTGATGCCTTGTTAGTGGTGAAGCAAGTGCTGGGTGTGTGGAAGAGCAAGAACACCTCATTGAAGGAAATGTGCTTCAAAATTAAAGGCCTGTTAAAAAAGTTCAAAGCATGGAGCATCAGACACATTGAACGTGCTCTAAATGGAGAGGCACATGAAGCAGCTCAAGGCATGATTGGGGAGCTATTCGTGTTGAGGACCAATTTACCTCTTTATCATGGCCGGGAAAGTTTGGCTCAAGAAGAGGAGTTTTTGCTAACAGGAATCATTCCAAAGGAGATTCAGAAGTCTAAGAAGTATGGCTTTGTGTGTAGAGCATACAGGTACAAATTGATTGGTGATGTCTTATACATGAAAGGGGCTGATCTTGTGTTGAGACGTGTACCTTGGTGGGAGGAGCTTTACAGAGTGTTGGAAGAGAATCATGAAGGCGCATGTGGTGGCCATTTTGCTCTAAAGATCACCTTGCATAAGATTTTGCAAGAGGGGTATGTATGGCCTAGTTTGCACAAGGATGTTCACCATTGGTGTAGGTCTTGCAATAGATGTGAAGCATTTGGGAAGAGAGTGTTGGAGCCAGAGCTACGAAAAACCATTATGGCGTTTGATGTGTTTGAAAAGTGGGGGATTGATGCAATAGGCCCGTTACCTATCACAAGCAGGGGCAAAAGCTATATCTTGACAGTAGTGGACTATCTCTCTAGATGGGCAGAGGGTATAGCAGTAAAACAGATCACTGCAAAGGATGTGGCAAAATTTGTGTATGATGAAATATGTTGCAAGTTTGGGGTGCCATTAGAGCTACTTTCAGATAAGGGGCCAGGATTTAGAGCTAAACTGCTAGACTTCTTATGCACAAAGATGAAGATTAGGCACCAGCATACCACTCCTTATTACCCGCAGTGTAATGGCTTAAATGAAAGATTCAATGGTGAGTTGGTACAAATTCTTTCTAAAGTGACAGAGCACCAAGGAAAGAATTGGGATTTGGAATTGCCTAGTGCATTATGGGCTTATCGTACTTCGGTGAAGACAGGTACAGGGTTTACTCCATTTCATTTGGTGTATGGAAAGGAAGCACTATTACCTGTGGAGGTAGAGTTGCCTGCGGTCAAGATGTTAGAGAAGTTGCTTGGGTCGCCTAGTGATGCATTCAAAGAGAGGCTCTTGCAGTTACAAGAGGTCCAGTTGGATAGGATGAGCGCATTGGAGCATTATGGGTAGATGCAGGATAAGGCTTTGGCAAAGATAAATGAAAAGGTTAAAAGTAAGGGTATCAAGAAGCATGACTTGGTTTTGCGCTACAACAGTAAGCTGGACAACACCTTCCAAAAGAAGTTTCAAATTAAGTGGGAAGGCCCTTTCAAGGTAGTGGAGTGTTTTCCAAATGGCACATATCAGCTGGCTAACCTGGATGGTGTTCTACATAAGTCAAGGGTAAATGGGTTGCATCTTAAATTGTATCATGCTAGATTGATGATGGTGGAGCAAGATGAGCTGTCTGTGGATCAAGCAGTGTTGGTGAGGGATGAAGAGACCTGTGATGCGGCGAGTCTCATATCTCTCTTTGCTGCTGCTGATCATGAATGATCTAGCAGGCTAGGGGATGGGCAAATTATGTCAGGAGTTTTTTGGAGCAAGGGATTGCGCATATGTACATATACATGCATGGTGCATCAAATAAAGGATTGCCCATTTTCCTGAGCCAGGTGGTTATGTGGGGCCCACATGTGTACAGGTAGGACAGTGTGTACATAGTGCATCGATTTTCACTATCACCAGTACCAATATGTTTTTTCTACAATAATGAGGAGTTTATAGCACGTAAAACTTCTCGAGGAAGCTATCCGCGGGCCGACGACGTGAGGTCAGCAGGTGCGTCAGATGGCATCTAGTGGCGTCAGGAGGGCGAACGAGGTCAATATTTGCACGCAGATAAGGACGGACACAACGTGGGTGTTTTCTTGTGAGAGTTATGCAGAAAGGTCATCATTAGGACCACTTTTTGGGGCCACTTCACGTGGTGGCGAGATGCATTATTGGAAAAAAGCTGAGTGCCAGGTGTGCGGATGATGCAAAAAGGTGACAACTATGCACTGCGAGGTCAGTTTTTGGCCTGTTCGGGGTCCGTTTGAGGTCATCTAAAAGGCCAAGGGTGCCCAACTAATAAATCTAAGTGTGGGAACTGAAAAAACAGAGAGAAGACCAGAGAAAACGTGGAGAAGAGAGGAGGAACAGCCGTAGGTGTGCTTTTTTGGGTTTTTGGAGCCTGTTTTGGCCGTAAGCTGCTCATCCGAGGTCGGATTTGAGCACTTTGACATTGTATACTGGGGTTTTGGGCCGTTCCGGACGCGATGGCGCTGTCCATTTTGCCAAATTTCTCACTCTTTTTCTGTTGTTTTTCTGTGTAAGTTTCTCCTATGAGCGAAGTTTCTGCTCCAGTTTGTGATTATATCTGGCTTATTTTACCCATACTGTGTGAGCTATTTGCCCCATTGGTGTTGGCCCAAGCTCATTTGTATCTAAACATCAGAAATTCTCCTCTTTTGAGCTGAGTTTTTTGGGGGTGTGTGTGTGTGTGTGTGTGTGTCTGTGTGGAGTGGGCAAGTGGATAGTCTCTCTCCTCTCACTCCAGAGGTGTGTTCCCTGTCTCGGCCAGGTGTGTTGTCTAAGCCGAGTGGTGCCCCATAGTGTGTGTGTGTATCTTCCCAAGAGTGTGTGTCGGGTCGTTATAGAGGCACTGTGTGTGTTTTCATCCCGCTCACAACGTCATCACTGAAAGTTGAAAAGTCACAAACTGTCAAATAGTGATAGATTCTGAGGCTTTTGACACCACCAATGCGTCCGGAACGCCAAAATACCCTAAAAACGAATGTCTACTTGTCTCATTCCGACATCCGGAGAGGCAAAAAATGTCAAAAAACCCCAAAAAATGGGCTTTTTACTTAAGGCGCGCGAGAAGGCATTCTAAAATGCTAGAATGCCCCTCTGCGCGCCGTTAGTACAAAGCTCCTTTTAGTGATTTTTTGACAATTATCTTTCAAGAAAGCCTACCCATGTTTCTCTATTGCACTTTTGCACCATGCTCTCTCTCTCTCTCTCTCTCTCTCCCTCTCCTTTCTATAGCTTAGCATATTTAAAGAGAGAGAGAGTGAGAGACTCCCATTACTAACGGCGCACATGGAGCATGTTTTGACCTCAAAAAACACCTCCTCGCGCCGTTAGTATAAGGTAACAGAAAGACTCTCTCTCTCTCTCTTTCCCCCGCCTTACTTCCTCTCTCTATAACACTCACACATACACACATAAACACATACACTGGTGGATGCACAGTACTAAAGGCGCGCATAGAGACATGCACACCGGTTGTTCCTCTCTACGCGCGCCTATAGGAGAGAGAGAGAGAGAGAGAGAGAGAGAGAGAGAGAGAGAGAGAGAGAGAGAGAGAGAGAGAGAGAGAGAGAGGCTCTTTGTGTTTGTGTGTGTGTGTGTGTTATATTTGTGTGTCTGTGTGTTTATGAGTGTGTGTGTCTGTCTGTGTGTGTGTATGTTATATTTGTGTCTCTGTGTGTATGTTATATTTGTCTGTGTGTGTGTGTGTGTGTGTGTGATCAAAATGCACTTTGTAGAATTGTAACAATGGGTGTGTGTGCTCACTCTTATAGACCCGAAATTATGATCTCTAAGGCTAAGATGATGAAGAAAAAACCTATGTGATAGATGGAGGCCTTTTTAGAGATTTTTTGACATTTTCCTCTCAAAAAGCTCTCTAAAAGAAGAAAAAAGGGGATTTTTACTAACGGCGCGCGATGAGGCATTCCAAAATTTTGGAATGCCCCCTCGCGCGCCGTTAGTAAAATGTTCTTTTAGGGGTTTTTGACATTCTTTGCCTCTTTGGATGTCGGAGCTAGGCAATTGGACATTTATTTCTAGGATATTTGGGCGTTCCGGACGCATTGACAGTATCAAAAGTTTCAAAATCTTCCACCACTTGATAGTTTTGTAACTTTTTGAATTCTAGTGATGACGTAAGCCGTATCAAATGCACCGCATATACCTTCTGAAAAAGGTGCTCGTATTAAATGAAAGAGAGTGATCGTCTTTAAGGACCACTAGATTATTAAATGAGGAGAGGGACACCTTTTATATTTTTGTTAATATCAATCTATTTTTCTACGTAACGTAGGCTCTTCTCTCATTGGAGGAGCTTATTTTCCTCTCTCTTCCAAAAGGCCCTCCAAAAGACCTCCGAAATCTCCTAATGCCCGATTGCCCGAAAAAACCAAACCAAATCAGGAAAATCACGACAAATGTATTAGGAATTGTTCAACTACCTAGTAGCTCAGAAAAGGAAAATGTCGTACCAGTTCAAGTGGTTACAAGAGCACAAGCTCAAAAGAAAGCTAATGAGAATCCAGAGACAAAGAACACGGAAAGTGACACGAGTCCAAAGACAGATGATGGACCAGAGACAGACGCACCTAGTCAGAAAACCAAGAGCAAACGAAATAGTTGGAAAGCTAGAAAGACTAGGATAAAAGCACGCAGGGAACGAGAGAAAAAATCCCTAGCTGAGAATCTTACCGAAGCTGAGGAGAAGATAAAACAACATGAGGAAAAGGAGGCATCTTCTCTTACACAGATGGTTAAACCTCTAGAAGAACCATCCACGGATGAGAAACCGAGAAGTGCTAGTTCAAGAGGATCTGTGTTGGCAGAGACGGTTAATGAGACATTAGATGCCCTCTTGAAAGCTTATGATGTGAGGCTCAAAAACAACCAAACCCAAGAACATAGGTGGATGACATATCCCTATGCTGAACTAGAAAAGCAAAGGTTTGAAATGTGCCAGAAAATGATTCAAACAACCCAAGCTTTACTAGAACCACCAGTTGCAAAACCTAAGTATGTGATCCGTGTCATGCCTACACAAGTAATCCCACCAAACAACGAACTAAAAGAGCCAGATTCTAGTCATGAGCATTAGAACCAAGGATAGTACTGAATACCACGGATAACTCTTCCGAGGGATTTCACCAAGCTATACCTGAGGATTGTAAAGAGATAGATGGTCTTGACGAATTGTGGAAACAAGTCAGAGAGGCCAATGAAGCCGATGACCTAAGAAGACGAGTAGACAAGACTGGAGATGAACGAGGAGTGTTTCTACCACCAATAGAGGAATTTGAGACTGGATCTCAAATGAATCTAGACGTGCGATCGTATTGGGGCGACAAAGGATCTGTACAATCTATGGATAGTCAACCCCATTCACTAAGAACACTACCATCCTACATGGGAGAGTACGAGACCAAGTCAGATGTGGTTGCAGTCCCATCACAGAGACTGTCTCCCAACAAGGCCATCGATTCAAAGGGGCTAGTAGATATTCTATCTATCCCAATCACCTGTACGATAATGTTAGCCGAGTTGCTCAGAATAAGACCAAACATGTGGGCTAATGTGGGTAAATGTCTAGAGAAATTTGGTGTAAAAACCCCAATGACTCAAATCGAGGAAGGCATCAAAGAGCTTGAAATGCCTCAACTAAATACTAGGCTAGTGCCATTAAACAATGTAGGCGAGTATTACGAGGGAGAATATGGAAACACCACCCTTCCTATGTAATTCAATGGTGTAAAAACCATGGCAATCCTTGACAATGGAGCTGGTGTGGCCATTGCAACCAAAGAGGTTTGGAAAAACTGGGAAAAACCTTCCTTGATATCCACACGAATGACCCTGCAGCTTGTAGACGGACACAAGGAAAAGCCCCTAGGACTGCTAGAAAAAGTACTTGTTACTTCTTGTGGCATTGAATATGAAAACACTTTTGCTGTGGTTGACTTTGGCAAGAAGAACAACTATGACATCATTCTGGGAAGACCATTCATTCGACAATTGAAAATGGTTCAAGATTGGGGTTATGACCATATATACCTGAGACATATGGAAACCATAACAAAGATAAACTTGAGGGACCATAGCTATAGGGATGTGATGAGAACACCGGTAGAGGAGTTTGATTCCGCCACAGTAGCAGGATCAGAACTTCCAGCTTGGTTAGGTAAGCCTAAAGAACTATGGATGTGTGGAGCTTCACAATGTGGTAGCTTGAAACGTGAGGAATGTATCCTAGAGCGAGTTATAGAGGATATGGACTATATCCCAGAACCATTTCCTGAAGAAGAGTTAGAGCCTTTTGGATGGGAACACATCTTGGCTGCTCTGAACGTGTGTGCCATGGAGGATGCTCCCACAACAAAGTTTTGTGATGAAAATGGCTATGATGTCGTTCCTTATTTTGCAGTGAGTGTAATTCAGGAAAGCGAAGAGAACCAGACATCAACAAGCTCTCGAAATAAGGAGAAAACAAAGAAATGTGGAGAATCAAAAGATGAAGAAGACGACGAGTTCTATGACTCTGTAGAACACTTCGAGCTTCAAGAAGATCAACGACCCGGGAATCAATGTCATCGCTACACGAATAAAGTGCATCAAAAGTGGATTCCAAAGTCCTCGGTGAAGACACAGCCACCACAAGCATCCTCATACATGGCTCCTAATAAGGATGCAAAGACTCGTCTAGGAGGAATACACCCAGAGAAACGAGCTAACAATGCTCTAATCAATGGGCTAGAAAAGTCCTCCAAGAAAATACCACCCACGAGCAAACAAACAGTAACTTTCCACTACCAGCCAAAAAATCAAGGGAAAGTACAAGAAGTCAACCTTGCTGAGGATAGTAGCAATAGTGATGAATCTTATGACATCCCCTATCATCAACTCAGGCCATCACTATCACCAACCCCTTCAGCAACAACCATGACAGGTCAAAAGAACAGGACAACAAGTCAAAGCCAAAAATCTCGACAAATCTGGATACCAAAAAGCCATATCGGCCAAAAACAGATTTGGATCAAGAAGACAAAGATCTCTAATGACAAATCACAAGATCCAACACAAAAACAAAAACAAGGAAAGCGTGCACGAACGGGTAAGAATATCACAAAGTCGCAAGCTTTCACAACTCGGGTTTGGGCTCCAACGAAGTTGATTCAAGCACAAAAAAGTCAGGAATTCATTTGGATTCCAAAACAACCACAATATCAACTTTCAAAGCCTGAATCCCATCCCCAACCAAGCGTACAATGACTGAAGCAAAGAACACTGTTGACTCACACAACAAAAAGGTGGATCCCAAAGAAGTCTCTTCAAACACAAACGAAGCACGGGCAAGTATGGGTTCCCAAACAAGCGTCAACAACAAAAAAACCAATAATCGCAAAGAAATGGGTCCCAAATAAGAGCTGAAGGAGTACGAGCGGAAGTGCGATGCAAGAGAGAGTGCGAGAAGAAGAGCACAACGATATTGTGAACTCACTCTACTGTAATGTGTAGAGCATAGTGAGTTCTTATTAGGTTTTTACAAAAGAATATGTGTACATACCTGGCGGCCAGCCCACTTACCTGGGCGACCACATTGGGCTTTATACCCCAACAACCTCCCACTTAAAGTCCAATGTGGTACTTTAAGTGTGAGAGAAGCTACTATACAAGAGATGTAGAGAAGTGATGTACTACCCTACACATAACTGCTTGCGAAAATGCGCAAAGCTCTCTGAGGGAAGTCCTTTTGTAAGTAGATCAGCAGCATTTTCTGTGGTGTAAATTTTGACAAGCTGAAGCTGCTTATCCTCGAGCATTTCCCTGATGAAATGATACTTCACATCCACATGCTTTATCTTTGAGTGATAAACTGGATTGCGAGCCAATTGTATAGCACTTTGACTATCACAATATAACACAGGCATCTCTTCTTTGATTCCCAAATCTGTTACTGGTCGATTAAGCCAAATTGATTCTTTGAATGCCTCTGATGCTGCAACATATTCAGCCTCTGTAGTAGACTGAGTAACACAATCTTGTAATCTAGAATGCCATGATATTGCTCCACCAGCCAATGTAAAGACATACCCTGACGTAGACCTTCGGTTGTCTAAGTCACCTACATAATCTGAGTCTGTAAAACCTTTTACACTTAGCTCCTGACTCCCATAGCGTATACGCATACTCTTTGTAGCTTTCAGGTATCTCAATATTCCTTTCACTGCCTCCCAATGTTTCTTGCTTGGGTTTGACATGTATCGACTTACTACTCCCACTGCAAATGCAATGTCTGGGCAAGTAGCAATCATTGCATACATCAAACTACCCACTGCAGATGCATATGGAATCTTATCCATTTCAGCCTGTTCTTCCTCAGACACATGACAATCTTGTTTGCTAAGTTTCACATATGGTGGCAATGGAACACTCAATGCCTTTTCCTTCTCCATATTGAAATGTTGCAAAACCTTGTCAATATACTCTGTTTGAGATAACCAAATCAACTTCTTTGATCTGTCTCTCTCGATGCGCATACCAAGTATATGACTTGCCTCACCCATGTCTTTCATGTCAAACGATTTTGCCATCTTTGACTTCAAAGTTGAAATTTCTTCCAAGTGCTTGCCAGCAATCAACATGTCATCCACATACAAAATAAGGATCAGCCAAGTGCCATCCTTAGCCTTCTTTGTATATAGACAGTGATCGAACTCACTACGTTTGTAGCCTTGAGAAAGCATAAACTTGTGGAACTTATAGTACCATGCCCTCGGTGATTGTTTTAAGCCATAAAGACTCTTTAACAACTGGCATACCAAATCTTCCTTGCCTTTCTCAACAAACCCTTCTGGCTGCTGCATGTAAATTTCCACATCTAAATCACCATGCAAGAACGCTATCTTGACATCCATTTGGTGCAACACCAAATCTAATATGGAAACCAATGCAAGAAAGCATCTCAATGTAGTCATCTTGACCACCGGAGAGAAGACTTCATCAAAGTCAATGCCTTGTTCTTGCTTAAAGCCCTTGGCAACAAGCCTTGCTTTGTACTTTGGCTGACTATCATGAGCGGTGATCTTATACCTGTAAACCCATTTACAAGGTAGAACCTTTTTGCCCTGTTGTAATTTAACTAGCTTCCATGTCTGGTTTTTATGCAGAGCTGTCATCTCTGACTGCATGGCCAATTGCCAATTCCCGGAGTCCTTCATTTGCATTGCTTCCTTGTAACATGAAGGCTCATTGCAATCAGTCAACATGACATAGTTCATAGATGGAACAAACCTATCAGGAGGTCGCGTGATACGTCCAGATCTACGCACAATAGGTGGCTCAGGCTCAGCCACAACCTGTGGTTCCACTCTATCCTATCCTTGCTCCTCTTGAGCCCTGGCATTTTGTCTTTCACGTGCAGGTCCATCTTCTTGGAAGACAACTCGTCTAATCTCCTCAACACTCTCTGGTTTAGAATGATATTTGGCTTCATTAAAGTGAACATCATTGATGTAGATAACCTTTCTGGATTCGGGATCCCAAAGTCTGTACCCCATCTCACCAGAATTACCATAGCCTAGAAAGATGCACTTTCTAATCTTTGGCTCAAGTTTGTTCCTAAATTCCTTTGGAACATGAGTATATGCCTCACAGACAAAGACTCTAAGATGCTTGTATGAGGGCATTTTGCCTGACCATACCATCTCTGCCACTGAATCCTTCTGCAAAACCTTGCTAGGAGATCTATTTATAAGATAAACAGCTGTTGATACAACTTCAGTCCAAAACCCATTTGGCAGTTGTGCATTAGACAACATACTCTGACATTATCTTGTATGGTCCTATTCATCCTCTCAGCAACACCATTTTGAGGAGGATTGTAAGGAGCAGTAAGTTCACGTTTTATACCTTTTGACTCACAAAAGTCCTGAATAGCCTTTGAAACATACTCTCCACCATTGTTTGTGCGTAAGCATTTAAGCTTCTTGCCACTCTGATTCTCCACAAGTGTCACAAACGTTTTGAAAACACTAAACGCTTCATCCTTGTGCTTGAGAAAGTAAACCCATACTTTCCTCGAGTAATCATCTATAAATGTCATAAAGTAAGAAGCTCCCCATAGAGATAGGTTAGGCATAGGTCCACACAAATCACTATGAACAAGTGCCAACTGTGTATCTCTTCTACTGCTTCTATGCTTATGTGGCTGCTGTGTTTGCTTACCATACAGACAATGTTCACATAATTCAAAATCATTAAATGACAAGCCAGGCAAATAACCATAACGAGTCAAGATTTCCATTCCCTTCTTGGACATATGTCCTAACCGGCTATGCCACAAAGAAACGTTCGGCTGCTCAGTTACATTGATTACATTTTTAGAGACATTTGATACATAAATCATGTAAAGTCCTCCAGACTTTACTCCATGTGCTACTGTCATCGAAGCCTTGGATATCTTCCACATGTTCTGTCCAAAAGTGGTGACGTAGCCAGCATCATCAAGTAAACCTGTGCTGATCAAGCTCTTTGTAATTGCGGGAACATGTCTCACATTCTTCAACGTGAAAGAAGAGCCATTCTGAAACTTCAATTGAACATCTCCAACACCTAAGATCTCACATGTCTGCCCATTGCCTAGCCGAACATGATCTTTAGTGGTCACATAAGAGGTAAACCACTCCTTGTTTGGAGACACATGAAGTGATGCCCCTGAGTCTATAATCCAGTCACTCAGTGCATTTTCATCAAATGCTGTAAGAAGAGCTGAGTCCATTATATTCTTCAAGAAGTAGATGTCTCCTGACACTAGACTGTCATCCTCTGCAACAGTGTTTGTCACATTTATTTCTTGAATCTTCACTGAGGACTTGTTCTTCTCACCATGGTCTTCAGCTTTCTCTTTGCCTTTTTCTGTTTTCCATTCTCTGCAGTCTCTTTTCATGTGACCCTTCTTGCCACAATGGTAGCATTCTATGTCACTCTTGCCTTTAGCACTGCGGGACTTGCTACAAGACTGATTCCTCTTTCCACCTTCGTACTTTTCTTTGGTCCTTCCCCTGACAACTAAGGATGTTCCTTTGCCTTTGTCCATTGTCTTTCTATTGGTTTCTTCAGTAAGCAGACTGCCTTCTACACTTGATATGTTCAAACCATTTGGAGGTGCAGAATTACTCAAAGCTGTGCGAAAAGTGTCCCAACGTTTCGGCAATGTGATCAACAGGAACATAGCTCTAACAGGCTCATCAAACTTGACACCTTGAGCTGACAACTGACTGTAGATGGTGTTGAATTCATTCAGATGATTGGACATAGGTGTCCCTTCTTTCATCTTCAAGTCAACAAGCTTCTTAAGCCAGTATACCTGTGAAGCTGCACTCTGCTTCTCATAAAGATCACTCAGCTTTTTCCATGATTCATAAGCCGACACCTCGTCTGCTACATTGAAGTAAACGCTTTCTGCCAAAGTCAGCATAATGGTAGAAAGTGCCAATTCATCCATTTCACTCCATTCATCTTCGTCTATATCTTGTGGTTTTATCCCCTTGAGCTTTATAGGTTTTATCTGCTTCTTTTGTACCAACACGTGCCAAATCTGCTTCTTCCACAATGGGAAATTGGTTCCATCCAGTTGGTTCCATCCAGCTTCTTGATATTGTAAAGAGTAGTGTCCTGTGATCCAGCCATAACTACGCTTCACAGCAGTAGTTTACTTTCCTGGGAAAAATTCGGCAGAGTTTCCCCTGTAAACTGACATCTGAACCAATATCAACCTGTCAAATGAACCAAGAAAGCTTCAGATTTTGCAGAAATTTTGGCAGAGTCTCCTTTGTAAAATGGCTCTGGTGTACTCAAAAAACAGCTCAAAAAACCACTGTCTATAAGCTGTGGGTAAATCTGTCCTGCATCTGTACTAGCTCCCACTGTCCTGTAAGCATAGACTATGACAATGCCTCAACGGCAGTAAAGCAAAGATGCAATCCCAACTATCTAACTCACAGTCAATACATCATAGCTGCCTATCTAAGGATGCTCGAGGGATCGCTCCAAGACCTGTATCACCAAAAGGATCTCAACATTCGAGAATCCCGTAGCTGAATAAAACCTCACTCGACCCTCAACAAAGGCTACAGTAAATTTGACAGTACATAGACTTCCCACAAAGTCATACATCCACAAATTTCCCACTGTATGCTGTAACCGTTGTGGCGGTTGTTTGCTGCGTGACTCATAGGCAACAAACCCTCAACAGACATACATCATGTCTGACAATACATCCCATGTGGAAGTACCTGCAATGTCAGGATGAAATCTGGAATATCAAGCAGCAAATACAAGCTACTTGATGAACTAGTGGATGTCGCCCACAATCTGTGTGTAGGTGCGCCCGTTGTCGTGCTGTGACACGTACATAGTGGGAACGCATGCTACAAGATCTATCTTGTATTTTTTTAGATACATAATTATATTTCCTATAGTGTACATATGCATATTTAAGTATAATAATAAACCTTCTATCTCATCCTATTATTTTTCTCAAGGGTAACCTATCCTTACTTTACCATCAGAAAATACTATGGGAAAAGCATCAATAGCTCCGCCTCTTTAACTTGGGGCAAAACGCATTGATTATTTATTTCTACTATTTCATTAGCATATCACACCCTAGCTAGATCCTATATCTAGGGTAAACTCCAATATATATATATTCTATGTATTTTTTATACTTTTCTTATATTTCTTTTTAAATAGCTACTAGGAGAGAATCAAATCCTAGTGGGACACTAGGTGGCATGATTTCAAAGATACACTTATTTTAATGCATTATTGCAAGCATGATTACAAAACTTAGTCAAGGAGCAATGTCATGCTTTCATATGGCATGAGGTGTCCTTTGGAATTAAATGAAAGTCTAGGCTAAGGAGACCACATGAAGACTTTTGCTGCCATAAATGGACCCTATTTTGATGAAATTTTTACACAAGGTTCCAATCCGAATTGGAAAACGATTTTAAAATGAAAATCGTAGCTAATGAGCTGAAGTTTTTGCCCATATTTTTACTTTTTTATTTGGAGCCACGGTTGAGGAGATATGATCAAAATACTGGACCCCAGTCTGCCCACATCATGCAGGGACAGCTCATTTCCAACTTTTCCAATTCCTGTTCACACTGGCTCCTCTCTTCTTGTGTAAACCCTTGTGGGTTCCCTTCACCTATAAAAGGGGACCTCTTCTTCCTTGTAAAGAACAAAAGCATTCAAGCCATTGATGAAAGGAATTCTCGAGGGAGTGAGTAGTAATGCCTAATTGTACTTAGCCATTAACATAAGCCAAGTCTACACTTTCTCCTAGAGGGAGACTAGCCATTCTTACAACAAGCTAACCTTGGAAGATCAACTCTAATCAAAGAAGGTCTTGCACTTAGTGTATCAATCAAAGTGGAATTATCCACTCTTCTTCTCTCTCCCATCAATAATGGTGCCGAAGGGTTTCAAGTAAGATGTGTTCTACATTGATGTTTTCTTGATTTCTTGTTGTTTTCATTTTCATCTCTAATCCAACATATATATATGTATCTAATCTCATCTCCTTAACCAAACCTATCTCTCTCATTCTTAGTATTTCATCCTCTCTAGGTTCTCTTTGCTACAGGTACATCTCTCCCCGCAGTATCCTTATTGCTTACGGGCAAGAATAGGGCTTGGGAAGGAAACTTCTCATCTCTTCACTTCTCTCATATCTACATTTCTCACATACTATCCTAGATGAATAACCCACATGATGATCATTTCTATCGCTTTCACTCTGTACGATCTATTAGAATTAACGTATGGATTAGCCGTAAAATACACTTTCAACAACGTATAGTGTTTCTCTTCGGCCCTAAAAGGCTCAATGAAATACTTCTATCACCGGATCCCATCATACTACCTCTCATAGACTATAATTTTTCTTTTGATGTAAGCGTAGTTATCTTTCTATGAACCAAGAGGATTTGTACACACAATTAATCCCAATCACTAGACAAAATATATATATTATGGTAAGCACAAAACTACAATTCCAAAGAACAATTCGTAGCCTATTTGGTCAGCCAAGATTGAATGCCATTAACTCATCCATTAACCCTTTCATATTACCCATGATACGATATGACCATAGCCTTGATGTTTTCATCTTCGTATTGTTTTGACATTCTCTTTTGCGTTCTTTCTTTGTGTGTGTGTGAGTGCAAGAGAGAAAGAGTGAGTCTTCTTTGATTGCACTTCTTTCCAAACCCTAGTCTTCATGGCATCTATGGTTTAACTCCTTCATATATTTTTTGTTGAGTTCTCTCACAAACTCTCACAGCCATAAGCCCGGTGCTTTCCTGGCAAGACCGCAAATTTCTCGACATATTTTTGGTGAACCCGACGTGAATCTGCTAGGGTGAGAGTTTGTGGGTAACCATGGGTGATCATGTTGAGCAACAGGGTATGCATTTTGACCCAGCAACAATGCAAATGTTTCAAGCATTTGCAATGTTCATGCAACAACAACATGCTACTGAAAGAAGGGAGATTTCAGCAACGAAGGCCATACAAGCGGTCGTCAACAGAATGGATCAGTTCAATGGAAAAGATGTAACCAAGTACTTACGCGAGTATGTGAAGGAGATGGAGCTGCATCGCGTGTCAGAAGGTGAGATGATTCAAAGCTTTGAGCTAGTTGTTGCTCTAGAAATTAGGGAGCATGTTAGGGTAATTAAAGATGGGCATGGGAGAAATTGGGAAGAACTCAAAGTAGCTTTAAAGGAGGAATATTTCATGGAGGACTCGGAGAGAGTGACCAAAAGGACATTCTTAGAATGGGTAGTCAAGCCAAAGCAAGGACTATCAATAACAGAGCTACTTAGGGAATTTGAGCGGCGCTATGTACAACTCACTAGGACAGAAAGGGCCACACTAGATGCAGAGAAGACAGATCTTTTCTTACAAGCTGCAGGTAAAGAGTTTCAAGAAAATTTGGAGCTTCTTCTTGAAGATAAAGATGCTGAGCAAGGACTAAAGACCGACTGGAATGAGGTCGAAGGTGCTATCTCACTGCTTGCCAAACGACAAAGAAGAAGGGACAAGATGGTAGTAAACACTACAAGTCCTTCCACCTCAACTTCTGACAAAATGGTAAAGCCTACTTTTATCGCTCCTAAGTTTGATGAGTCCATGCTAGATGAGCTTGTGAAGGGAATGCGTGACTTGAAGGTGAAGTTTGCAAAGCTTGAAGAAAAAGGCCAACCATCAGGGCCACTTCCTAGGCAAAGACAACAGCCCAAAGAAGGGTTTGTTAATAGATGTATTTGGTGTGATAGTACAAACCATGTAAGAAGGGATTGTGATGATTTTAGTGATGCTTTGTCAAAAGATGTTGCCTTTTTTAAGGATGGTAAAATCCACTTAAGAGAGACAGGTCTACCCTTGAGAACTAACTTTGGGAAGGGGGGAATGCAAACCTTAGTTGAAGATATGGCAACCAAGCATGCCACCTCTTCAGTTGAGGCAGCTACTTATGGAGTAAAAATTGAACATTTTTGTGATGAAGAGGTGAGTGACCATCATGGTCAAATTTGGCCAAATGTCATGCAATTAGCTAAAAAGGGAAAGCTTACAAAAGAGATTCTACATGAAGCAGGTGATTGCATACATCTAGAAACAGGATGGAATGATCCAGTGGACTCATTGTCAGTGCATGCCTACATTACAAAATGCCAACAAAATGAGGCAATTGTAGAAGAGAAGCGCAGACGTGAGAATGCTGATGAAGGACCATCAAAAAGAGCTTCTAGAACTGGGGGAAGAAGTGACTCAATTCCTTCTCAAACACCCTCAACAAAAGGAGCATCTCCACCTGAAGTACTCATGGAGGAGTCTACAACAGGAAAGAAGAAAGAGCCAACAAAAGGTAAGACAAAAGGCCCAACTTATAAACTACAATCTGATATTGAGGTTGCTATAGATTTAAAGAAAGTCTTGGAGGAAAGGATCTTGAATAGCAAGATTGAGTTCACTCTGGGAGAAGTTCTTGGCATTGCAAAGCGTGAATTCCACGAGGAGATCATTGACATCATCAAGGGGAAGAGGCAAACCCTTGCTGAAGTTTCTCGTCCACAGGCTGAAGGAGAAACCTTGAAGACACAAGGGATGCAACTGTAAAATAAGGAGAATGATGGAGCTGTGGTAGGATGCTACCAATCTAGTGGGAGAGTGAAGCAAGTGTATTTCTCAAATGATGATGAAGAAGTTGAAGATATTCCTAGGAGTTACTATTCACGAAGTCATTGGGCAAGGGCTACTACAGAAACTTTGGTCAAGGTAGGTGATCTTGAAGAGCCATTTTTTGCCTTGATTGACCATGGTTCAGAAATAAACATAATGTCAAAGAGTCTCTACAACAAGTGCAAATGGCCGATGGACACAGATCATGGCTAGATTGTAAAAGTGGCAAACAATTCATCGGGTGAATTGTATGCAGCATGTCCAGGTGTGAAGGTAACAATAGGTGATGTAAAGATTGACCAAAACTTCTTTGTACAGGATACATCTTCATATCATCTCATCCTTGGACAACCCTACATTGTGGGAGTTCAAATGGAAACAAAGGTAATGGACGATGGTTCAATATATGCTAGAATACGTAGCAAAGATGGTAAACGAGCTGTCCAATTTCTCACAGTCTGTATAAACCATGAAAGAAATCGTGACAACCTCAGAGAACATCCTCTACCAAAGGTAAGCAAACAGTTTCATGATCATAGAGAAATGATGGGTTTTTGTCAAGTACCATTGTAAAGCGGGATTGTAGTGGTACAGAAAGAAAAAGGGTCTCGCCTGATCCAAAAATAGGTGAAACTTTCTCGATGAGCTCCTTTGTAACAAGGAATGGATCAGTATGTTTTACAAAACTTGAAGATTTGAAGAGATATGAGAGGCATTATGTGCATAATGTACAAATAGGCATGAAAAAGAGTGGGTTGCTAAAGCCTACTGAAAATGTTTTGGGTTTGTGTGAACAAGTTTCTTTTGTAGATACTATGGGTGAGCTTGATTCTATAATGAGGTCTAGTTTCAATCTTGAAAATGAAGTTGTGGAAGTTTTCTCTATGGAAATGTATCAAGTAATAGAAGCCTTTAAAGAAAGCCAAACAGTTGGCCCAAAAGTCCATGTTGAAACTAAATACAAGAGTGTAGCAAAGAAGGTGAAACCAGTAGCTTCACCCTTACCACCCAACAACAGGGAAAAGATTGAACAGTCTTCTTTACAATCAAGTTTGCGGAATCCTAAAAAGATCGGGCATACCTTCACAAAGGAGTCTTTTCAAGAGGTTCAGATTGGTTGCAAGGAGTTTCTAACACAGGAGGAGACAAAGTGCTTCAAAGAAATGCTTTCAAAGCATGGTAAGGCTTTTGCATTTGAGCCACATGAGATAGAATGTGTTGATCCTTATATTGTAGCTCCTATGGTAATTTTCACAATACCTCATGTGCCTTGGAATCTGCGGCCTATTCCGGTTCCAAAGGCTCATTTGCCAAAGTTAGTAGAGCTACTGAATGAGAAAATCAAAATGGGAACCTTGGAGCCTTCTTGTGCTCCATACTCAAACAGGTGGTTCACAGTTCCAAAGAAGAATGGTTCTCTACGCTTCATCCAAGATATGCAACCAATGAACAAGGTGACAATTAGAAATGTAGGTAGAGGTCCAATTGTGGATGAATTTGCAGAGGCGTTTGCAGGGAGGGCAATCTACTCAATGGGGGATCTCTACTCAGGGTATGATCAATTTCAGCTTGCAATCGAAAGCAGAGACTTGACAACCATGAGGACACCTTTGGGTTTGGTAAGGATGTGTACCTTGCCACAGGGAGCAACCAACTCGGTTGCACATATGATGAATGGGATGAATAAGGTCTTACGTGACTTTATTCCTCAAATCACAATGCCTTTCATTGATGATTTGCCTATCAAAGGATGTGAAGAAAGTGACAAAGATGAAGCTTTGGATCTCAAGGGATGTCACAGGTTTGTGGTAAATCACATAAATGATTGTGATAAAATTTTGTCTAGGTTGGAAGAAGTGAATCTTACATTGTCAAGGAAAAAGTCTATGTTTGGTGTCAAAGAAGTGCTCATTGTGGGGCACATGTGCGAGCCATATGGTAGGAAACCTTGTCAATCAAAGGTAGATTCCATGCAAAGAATGAAAGAAACATGCACTAGCATCACTGAGGTTAGAAGGTTTCTGGGAGCATGTGTCTTCTATGTTATTTGGATTCCACATTATGCACATGTAGCTGATCCTCTTTATCAGCTGCTTAGAAAGAATCAAAAGTTTAAATGGACAGAAGCACATGTAAAATCCATGAAAAAGTTAAAGGAGTTACTCCAGTCAGCAACGACTTTGAGAAAGGTAGACTATGAGTGTCAAAGGCTAGTGATTGTGACAGTAGATACCAGTCCTACAGGGATTGGATGGGCAATAGGGAAAGATGACAAAGAAGGACACAGATATGTGGTAAGATTTGGAGCAAAGGTACTAAGTGCTCACCAAAGAAACTATCCACAGATAAACAGAGAGTTATAGGGTATGGTTACAGCCTTGAAAAGTGGAAAAGAGTACCTAATTGGTGCATGTGTGGTTGTAGAAACAGATTGTCTACCACTTCTTGGAATGATTACAAGCTGCTCAACACCAGACATTGCTATGTTGCGGTGGATTGCCTACATTAAGTCCTTAAATCCCGAGTTTAAGCACATTGTAGGTAAAGACAATACAGTGGCAAATATGCTATCAAGGGCAAGGTATGAAGATGAGTCACAAATGATCGATGAGGGAGATGATGTAGGCACAAAATTCTATTCTATCTCTCATGTCAAAGGTAACAATGTCTGCATGACTAATTCACTTGAATTGTTCCTGAAAGATCTTTATGAAGGTGATTGGCTTTCTATTGGAAGGTACTTGAGTACTCTAACAAAACAGGATGATTGGTCTGAACAAGAATTCAAGAGGATACGCAGGAAAGCATATGGGTACTTTTTAAGGGATGGTTACTTATGGAAGAATCCTAAACAAAAGTGTGCTACACCACAACGGGTTATATGTAAAAAAGAGACTCAAGTAAAGCTCATGCAAGAGTTTCATGAGAGTCTATGGGCTGGACACAGGGGTGTATGGGCAACCTTCTCCAAGTTGAAAGAAAAATACTGGTGGAAGGGTATGTATAAAGATGTATCTCAGTTTGTAGAGTCATGTGTAACTTGTCAAATGTATTCAAATGTTCGACATCGTGATGGATTGCACCCTACATATCCACTAGCCATGCACTATAAATGGGTTGTGGATCTAGTCACGATGCCTTTAGGACTCTGGCAGATGAGATACTTGATTCTTGCACGAGAGAACCTAACTAACCAGGTTGAAGGAAGAGCATTAAGAGCTAAGACCACAGAAGCTGTGTGCAAATTCCTTCTTGATGAGGTGATTTTCCGTTATGGTTGTGTGGGAAAAATCACTGCAGATCGAGGTGAACTGGATGCCGAAGAAGCAAGGGAGTTCTTTTCTAGATTAGGGATCAAGCTTTCTCTTACTACAGCTTACAACCCTGAAGGCAATGGAAAGAGTGAAAGAGGGCATCCTCCTATCATCAAAGCTTTGGCCAAGGCTTGCGAAGGAAGAGTTGGCGAGTGGCCAAAATTGTTACCATATGCTTTATGGGCTGATCGTACAACACATAGCTCAGTAACTGGCTACATGCCTGCGGAGCTAATGTATGGTCAAAAGCCACTGATGCCGATTGAGGATACAATTCCCACATGGAATGTACTACCTTGGCAAGAGGGGCTTAGTAGGGAAGATCTCCTTGTACTGCATATAAGGCAGCTAGAGAGAAGACCTGGAGACATTGAAGCTGAAAAAGAACGACTCAAAAATGCAAGGTTGAAAAACAAGGACTATTTTGATAAGAGACATCGACTCAGGAGCAAAGCAATTGACAAAGGTGACTGGGTTTTAGTGTATGATAGTAGCCTTGATAACCAGCACACAGTCATGCGTAAGTTCTCAAAAAGATGGTTTGGACCGTATGTTGTAAAGCATGTGCATGAAAATGCTACTTACAGCTTGTCTGAACTAGATGGTACAGAAGTAAAGATTCGCATTGCAGGAAAAAGGATTAAAATGTTTAAGAGAAGAGGAGACAATGATCTAGAAGATATGGATGAGGAAGAAGAGAAAAACACAGGTGAAGATCAAAGTGAACATGAAGCTCTGGAATCATCCAGTGAAGAAGAAGACAAGGAAGATGTACAAGAGGTCTAATCTTACAAAGAGACAATGTGGCACATACCGAAGGATGTGCAGGTTTAGAGGGGGTGGATGTCGTGCTGTGACACGTACATAGTGGGAACGCATGCTACAAGATCTATCTTGTATTTTTTTAGATACATAATTATATTTCCTATAGTGTACATATGCATATTTAAGTATAATAATAAACCTTCTATCTCATCCTATTATTTTTCTCAAGGGTAACCTATCCTTACTTTACCATCAGAAAATACTATGGGAAAAGCATCAATAGCTCCGCCTCTTTAACTTGGGGCAAAACGCATTGATTATTTATTTCTACTATTTCATTAGCATATCACACCCTAGCTAGATCCTATATCTAGGGTAAACTCCAATATATATATATTCTATGTATTTTTTTTACTTTGTTATATTTCTTTTTAAATAGCTACTAGGAGAGAATCAAATCCTAGTGGGACACTAGGTGGCATGATTTCAAAGATACACTTATTTTAATGCATTATTGCAAGCATGATTACAAAACTTAGTCAAGGAGCAATGTCATGCTTTCATATGGCATGAGGTGTCCTTTGGAATTAAATGAAAGTCTAAGCTAAGGAGACCACATGAAGACTTTTGCTGCCATAAATGGACCCTATTTTGATGAAATTTTTACACAAGGTTCCAATCCGAATTGGAAAACGATTTTAAAATGAAAATCGTAGCTAATGAGCTGAAGTTTTTGCCCATATTTTTACTTTTTTATTTGGAGCCACGGTTGAGGAGATATGATCAAAATACTGGACCCCAGTCTGCCCACATCATGCAGCGACAGCTCATTTCCAACTTTTCCAATTCCTATTCACACTGGCTCCTCTCTTCTTGTGTAAACCCTTGTGGATTCCCTTCACCTATAAAAGGGGACCTCTTCTTCCTTGTAAAGAACAAAAGCATTCAAGCCATTGATGAAAGGAATTCTCGAGGGAGTGAGTAGTAATGCCTAATTGTACTTAGCCATTAACATAAGCCAAGTCTACACTTTCTCCTAGAGGGAGACTAGCCATTCTTGCAACAAGCTAACCTTGGAAGATCAACTCTAATCAAAGAAGGTCTTGCACTTAGTGTATCAATCAAAGTGGAATTATCCACTCTTCTTCTCTCTCCCATCAATAATGGTGCCGAAGGGTTTCAAGTAAGATGTGTTCTACATTGATGTTTTCTTGATTTCTTGTTGTTTTCATTTTCATCTCTAATCCAACATATATATATGTATCTAATCTCATCTCCTTAACCAAACCTATCTCTCTCATTCTTAGTATTTCATCCTCTCTAGGTTCTCTTTGCTACAGGTACATCTCTCCCCGCAGTATCCTTATTGCTTACGGGCAAGAATAGGGCTTGGGAGGGAAACTTCTCATCTCTTCACTTCTCTCATATCTACATTTCTCACATACTATCCTAGATGAATAACCCACATGATGATCATTTCTATCGCTTTCACTCTGTACGATCTATTAGAATTAACGTATGGATTAGCCGTAAAATACACTTTCAACAACGTATAGTGTTTCTCTTCGGCCCTGAAAGGCTCAATGAAATACTTCTATCACCGGATCCAATCATACTACCTCTCATAGACTATAATTTTTCTTTTGATATAAGTGTAGTTATCTTGCTATGAACCAAGAGGATTTGTACACACAATTAATCCCAATCACTAGACAAAATATATATATTATGGTAAGCACAAAACTACAATTCCAAAGAACAATTCGTAGCCTATTTGGTCAGCCAAGATTGAATGCCATTAACTCATCCATTAACCCTTTCATATTACCCATGATAAGATATGACCATAGCCTTGATGTTTTCATCTTTGTATTGTTTTGACATTCTCTTTTGCGTTCTTTCTTTGTGTGTGTGTGAGTGCAAGAGAGAAAGAGTGAGTCTTCTTTGATTGCACTTCTTTCCAAACCCTAGTCTTCATGGCATCTATGGTTTAACTCCTTCATATAGTTTTTGTTGAGTTCTCTCACAAACTCTCACAGCCATAAGCCCGGTGCTTTCCTGGCAAGACCGCAAATTTCTCGACACCGTGTCGTATGTGACACGCCTCCAAGAACTGTAAGCCGTCCTTCGTTGTGTAGATAGCCACAAAACAGCACTCTGGAAGTGCAGATATCCTCAGCACTTGCAGTCGTAGGCCGAAACCCCGAATTTGCAGAGTCGGATCTGCACCCGCCAAGACCACGTAGTTGAAAGTGGCCTGCACAGATCTTTGTCGAAGCCAAACGGTGGCCGAGATGACCTCAGAATGAAATTCTGAGAACACCGAGCCCTTTGGGCACGCCCAGAGGAATTGGGGCCGTGTCTTCGCCTATCGAATCTCACTCCAATCTGAGCAGGTGACTCTGGATACCTTCAAATGCTGCCTCGAGCCTCGATCTGAGCTCTGATACCAGTTGAAGGAGTACGAGCGGAAGTGCGACACGAGAGAGAGTGCGAGAAGAAGAGCACGACGATATGCTGAACTCGCTCTACTGTAATGTGTAGAGCATAGTGAGTTCTTATTAGGTTTTTACAAAAGAATATGTGTACATACCTGGCGGCCCGCCCACTTACCTGGGCGACCACATTGGGCTTTATACCCCAACAAGAACAACAAAACTGCTGTCAGTGCAGTGCCGCTTGAATTCTTACAATTCTTCCTACGATTATAGTACAACTAAAAGAGAGCAAGTCGCTTCAATCAAGCAACGATACAGGAGCTTCAAAGACCATTACATTGCTTAGAATAGGACGCCTCGCCAACAAATGCCAATAAGAAAATTGCTTATACCCACATCTTGCACAACATAAATCTTTTCCATGCATTGACTGTGTATGCATAATAGGGCTACGTTACAAGGCCTGCATAGGCACAACTTTTAATTGCCCTAGCACAACACATACCCTTTGCGATACCCTGTCGTAAAGGATGACTCCAAATAGGAAGGGGGGAGGCATTCTGAATGCGGACCTAACATTATGACTATTAGAGGGCAATGTTTTGTGAGATGCATTGAATTTTTGCGTTATATTGTGATAATTTTTTGACGAAATTTAGAGTATATGCCCTCAGAGTAGTGTTACAGAGGAGTATGGGGACAAAATCCATATATGAGCCCCTAGGGACATGTGTATAGTGTACATAGCATTTAGATTTCTATTTGAATGATTTTTCTTTTGTTGAGTTGTTTTAAGATTTTCTTTGTTTATTATTAATAAAAAATTAAAAAAATCCATAATCCACATGAAGAAAAGACTGACGAGAGACCTGAGCACTACAAAGAGAAGAAGGTACAGGGAAACGATAAAACTTCACGAAGTATGTCTCAGCAACCACTACAACAGCCGAAGAACTTGTCACAAAGTAGTGTCAACATGCAACCGACAAGTCATACAAGTTAGAGTCAAGTAGCTAAGCCACAAAATGAGTGAGGTGTTAGTCCCAAAGCTTCAATTAATATTCTCTGTGGTCTAAGCGTCTTAGCTATTCTAGGTACTGCTCAAGCTGGAAGAGTTGAGCATATTTACGTTGTGTCGCTCATGCTGGTATAGGTGAGCAAAAGAGTCGAAGTCTAAGTACTTAAGTCTGGTGAAGTGAAGGAGAAGGTCCAAAAGACACTCACGTACTGAGCACAATGAGATACGAGTGGAGAAACTTCTACATCAACAACCCTTCTTGGAAATGTGGAAGCTATTGAGAAATATTTTGATGTCACATATGCTACATTTATTCCTCGAAACACCCATCATCTCCTTCTTTCACATTGCATGCTTTTGGTGACAAATTTCTCATATGCATATAGAGTGTCCCATAATTGGCACTTGCATCAAGCACTCTTTCCGTGTTTCACCCAAGCACTCACCTTTCATGAACATGTACTTCACGTTCAATTGCTCAACTCCAATAAGAGCGTATACCAAAGGCATTTTTTTTTTCCCACCGGGTTTTTTCCCTTTGGTCATCTAGGTTTTAGACCCTAATCTAAAGACACCTATCACCATCCTCTTGTACATATTCCTTCTACATCAACAATAAGGAAATGCTACTCAAATCAATTGACAAATGAATTGGAGCACCAATTTCAGATCATAGCATATTTCTCCTCAATGGCGAGTCGAAGAATGGCCTACAATGACAAAGCTGCAGACAACACTAACAACATGAATTCACAGAAACAAATAAGTCCCCAATGAAGAAGAGCAGACATAAAAGTAATCAGAGGATCTCAAAAGATGAATGGTTATGCTGATAGATGTCCGCTCTAATGGATCATAGTTCTTGTTGTGGCTCGACAAAGCTACAAGCGGTGCAACAGATGAAGCCGAAACGACAGCAAAGTGTTGATCGCTGGGTCAACAACACAACATAACTCAAGAACAAAGAAGTCCTCAATGACAAAGAGCAGACATAAGGGTAATCAGAGGATCTCAAAAGCTTGTCCTTGATAATGCACATCGAATGCTCGACAGGGTGTTGAACCTCAAATTAGAATAATTAAGTCCTGGATTCGGCCTGACAGAAAGACTGTGCATTGGAGTGCAACTTGGCCTAAAGAAGTTAAGGGTTTAGCCATACAATTTCTACAAAATCCTTACAAAGTTGTCATTGGCTCACAAGATCGGAAAGCCAATCACTCAATTCTATAGATTGTAGAAGTTGTTTCTGAGAATCACAAATACTCCGAATTCACAGATTTGCTGGAGCAAATGATGGATGGAGCTTTCTCTATCCATGATGATAAGAGTCAAGCTAAACGACATTGGGTTCTTTTTGAATTTAGATCTGGCAGTAGACCTATAATGACAGAAACAGATGCTGCAGCTCGGAGCGTGGATGTGAAAGACATAAAGTTCGTCATCAATTATGATTTTCCTGAATCATGTGAAGACTATGTACAACGGATTGGACAAACAAGACAAGCTACTGCAAAGGCTATAGTCTATACTTTCTTTACAACAAAAAAATGACAGCAAAGACCACATCGCCATCGACAATCAGGTCATGTCGCGGACGACATGAACGCGGAAGGGGGGAGTGTTGACCGCTGGGTCAACAACACAACATAACTCAAGTTTCATACCAAAGTCTTATCTTTTGCGAGTTATGAAATGCTGCGGATTATGGCTATAAACGTCATTTGTAATGAGTAGTTATTCTAGTGAGGCGGTCCGGGGCGGGCAATAAGAGGAGGCGACCTCTTAACACCCCTCAAGGCTCCCGTGCTGCTCAATTGGGGCTGGGGCAACCACAAGCACAACACATCAACAAACCCACAGCCAAACCCAAACAAGATAGGGGCACCACCTAGTTATGGTATGCGAACTAGGACGCAAGAGAGATTTTGGCACAACCAAGAAGATGCAACACACAACACACACAAGCAACCTCACACCAAGACACACATGAAATGGACCAGAGAGAGCTAGAGCAAAGGGAAGAGAGAGAGGAAAGGATCTTGCGTAATACCTTATTTGTGACTTGCAAATGGAGATGGTTCGTTATGATGCTATCGTAGAACTTGTACAAAACTCACTCAATGCTTAGTGATTGCTAATCATTGCCAAAACACACACACACACTGTCTTAGGGTGTGGGAGACCTCTCACCACAATACCCTCTTACAATGGACACAAAATTGGCAATGAAAAACACACTAAAACACTTTCTAAAATCAAGATCAACCGATAAAAACTCAAAATACACAAGTCACCTTGAATTCACCAAACCGTATTGCACAAATGGAAGGACGAAGATTTGAACGTCGAATCACGCCTTTGATGCACCAAACCTCAATTTATCGATGATGAAGGAGCATGTACAATAGTGGTTTTGAGATTTGTGGAACTCACGCTCTCTCACTTGCAATGTGTAGCTTGAAGGCTTCTCTCACACCAAGAGTGAAGCTCACAAGTGGTTGCTACACCTAAGTCTCTCCTCACGCATAGAGTGTAGGGGTGCTATGTGAGATGTTGGAGGTTGTTTTACAAGAAGGAGAGGGGCCTATTTATAGGTTGGAGACCCCTCATTAAGATTATTGGAAATCCTAATTTACAAGCTAACAAATCAAGATTATGATTTTCTTGAATATCAAAACATTGCGGGCTTTCTTTGTCTGCTTGAGTCATGGGTGTGGGCTCAAAAGAGAGCATTATTGATGGTAGATAAGGTGAAAGTAAGTAAGGAGAGAGAGAGAGAGAGAGAGAGAGAGAGAGAGAGAGAGAGTTACTATACACATGTCTTGAGGTGAGGTGTCTTTTATGGTTAGGTCAATGCTATTTTGTGTTAGTATGTTAGTCGTTAGTAATCACTAGAAAGTTAATGATATATTTACAATGGGTAGAATGGGGTGGATGGTTGAATGAAGTGAGCAAATCCTTGCAATGGTGAAGCTTGAAGAAGTTTTGGACTTACTTGTGTAGGTTCTCAAAATGACTATCGATCTTCTTCTTCGTCTTCTCTTCTTTACGCCACCGCCGCCAAGGTTGATTATCACGATGAAAATGGTAATTCCATTGATGAGATATCTTGATTTGCAGAGGTTAAGCATGGTACACATTCTGAATTTATGTATATATATAAGGGTTAAGATGGAATTGTACTTTGGAGATAATAGAGAGAGGCATAGAGATGGTGTATGTACATGGAGAGCTCATATGAGAGCTATGGAAGTAAGAGGGGAGGTTTATGGTGAAGAAGGTGAGAGAAACCATTGAAGGTGCAGGTTTGAGTGAGGGATTGAGAGGAATGTGTGTGTGTGTGTGTAGATGTGTGGAAAGAGGTGAGAGAAGACTATGGGCTACTTGTGAGAAAAGTGGGCAAACTGGGGTCCACTCAAAAAATCATATCTCACCGCTGGTAGCTCCAAAAATCATGAAAAAATTTGAGGTAATTATTCAGAGCGTGGGCTACATTTTCTTTTTTGACCACCGCTCCAAATTCGGAGTGGAGATAGGTGCCAAAATTCTCACCAAAAAGCATGTTTTTATGCCTGCAAAAGTCTTTTAGTGGCCCCCTCCTTTGTTGAATTTGTACAATGCATCCAAGAGTGAGCCCCTCCTTTGTCATATCATAATACAAAGCATCCATGTTGCCCTTGACCCATGCATGGAGGAGGATTATTGGTGAATAAAGAAATATATACATGGTGGGACTAGTGTATGGACTATTCATGGACTTTAGCTCAATGAGCACATGGTGTTAGAATAATGAGTAAAAATAATAATAAAAATATGGAGGAGTTATGGATATGGAAAGATATTGGAATCATATGATATGGTCCCTCTTTGAATTATTTTGGGTGAAAGAGGAAAAGGTATGCAAGTAAATAATATAATAAACATAATCAATGAGTAGAAATCAATTTTTTGTTTTCACGAGGGTGAGGGTGAAAATGTGGGAGTGATTTGTATAAAGGAAAAACATGAGGTTAGAGTATGTACATATTGGCAAAAAATATAATTATGGTTTAAGAGGATGAAAGAAGGTGTACATAGGTTTAATAAAAGTCACACCTAAGTAGAAATATTTAAATAAAATACCAAAATAATTATAAAAAATCCCTATATTTAGGCCATATATACAATGAAATATTTACACACAAAGAGGCCATAATATACTTTTATTTTTTTATTTTTTTTATTTTTTTGGCTCAACTAGCCCAGTGACTAGCTAGCTGAGGGTTTTTAAGGAGATATGGAAAAAGTCCCGTAACTCACACACGCCTATGTACAGTGAAATGGTAGGGATAGCCATAGTGTTTGGGTGAATTTGGTAGGGTGAGGTAGCTTACTATGGCAATTATGGAGAGCCGAAAAACGGCTATCATTAGCCTCCCCCTTAGATAATGGTACATTCATGTACCATTTATCCGATCATACAACATGTAGATTGTGTAACGTCTGTCTTTGTCTGCTCTCATCTTTGTATGATTAAGAAACCTTGTGTGATATGAAAGGTTCTCAGAGCCAATAGCAGGATGAAATGAAGTGACGGAGTAAACCTCCTCCATCGAGAAAGTTTCCATAAGCACCCCCCAGGGTCAAAGATCTTGAAATATCTTTCCCAAAGCGAGATGTATGGTATGGAATCACTTACTGATTTTGATTGAAGAAACTTGTAGATTTTACTGTTGTCCATCATTGCCTCTATCACTATGAATGTGATATAAAAGATTGGTTGCTCTTCCTCCTGTGTAAAGTTGATGTATCTACTACGATCTTCAAGAACTTGTATGAGCGAATTCCTGAATTGTAGCTCATAAAATTCATTCAACCCGGGTAGGCTCACCAAGTCAAAAATTATATGGCCTTCATGATTTAGGAAATCTTGATCCATGCTTCCAGCTGCTATTGGAAGATATTGCAGATAGTTTACCACATAAGTAGATAATAGATGAAGGTTTCTATTGCTTCCAACACATTGGAAGAGAATAGATTTTGGTATTGATTGATAAAATATCCACATGTAGCAATCAACAAGTTTTTCATCTATGATGAATACCAGAAGCATCACAATGTGCGACCTCCATACAACATAATGTTTGTGAGGGATGAGGAGACCTATGACGCGGCAAGTCTCATATCTCTTTTTTCTACTACTGATGATGAATGATCTAGCAGGCTAGGGGATGGGCAAATTATGTGAGGAGTTTCTTAGAAGAAATGATTGCACATTTATACATACACATGCATGGTGCATGGAATAAAGAATTTCCCATTGTCAAGAGCCAAGTGGTTACATGGGGCCCACTTGTGTATAGGTAGGACATCGTGTACATAGTACATCGGTTTTCATCATCAACAGTATCTGTGTGTTTTTCTATAATAATGAGGAGTTGGTAGAGCGTAAAAATTCTCAAAGAAACTATCAACGAGCCATTCCATGAGGTAAGCAGGTGCGTCAGATGGCATCGAGTGGCGTCAGGAGGTCGAATGGGATCAACACTTGCACGTGGATAAGTGAGGACACAACGGGAACGTTTTCTTGTGATGATTATGCAAAAAGGTCATCATGAGAACTATACTTAGGGGCCACTTCACGTGATCTTGGGATGCATTGTTGGGAAAATTTGCGTGCCAGATGTGCGGATGGATGTAGAAGGGTAACAAAAACGCACTGCGTGGCCATTTTTTGGCATGTTCGGGGTCTGATTGAGATCAATCAAAAGGCCAAAGGTGCCCAAGGGATAAAGTGAACTGTGGACAATATAAAACCTGAGAAAAGACCAGAAAAAGTGTGGAGAGAAGAGGAGGAACAACTGCAACTCAATTTTTGCTATTTTTGGAGCCTCTTTTGGCCATAAACTACTCATCCGAGCTCATATTTGAGCACTTTAATATTGTAGAGTGGGGTTTTTTTCCGTTTCAGACACAATGGTGATGTCCATTTTGACAATTTTCTCACTTTTTTCTTGCTATTTTGGTTGTGTAAGTTTCTCCTTTGAGCGAAGCCTCTGTTCAAATTTGTGATTGTATCTGGTATATTTCATCCATATGGTGTGAGCTATTTGCCCCATTGGTGTCGGCCCAAGATCAACTGTATCTAAGAATCCAAAATCTTCCTACTTTGAGCTGATTTGTGTGTGTGTGTGTGTGTGTGTGTCTGTGTTGAGTGGGCAAATGGAAAGTCTCTCTCCTCTCACTCCATCAGTGTGTCCCTGTCTCGATCAGGTGGGTTGTGTAAGCCGAGTGGTGCCCCATAGTGTGTGTGTGTGTGTGTGTGTGTGTATTATTCCAAGAGTATGTGTTGGGTGATACCTTTGTAAATACATCTGCAGTATTTTCACTTGTATGTACCTTTCGTAGCTTTACCTGTCCCTCTTTCAAAAGAGTGCGTATGAAGTGATATCTCACTTCAATGTGCTTTTTCCTTGAATGAAAGGTTGAGTTCTTTGCAAGATGGATAACGCTTTGGCTATCACTGTACAAGACACAATTGTCTTGTTTAAATCCAAGCTCTTCAAAGAATCTATGAAGACACATAATTTCTTTGCTTGCCTCTGTCATTGCTACATATTCTGCTTCCGTGGTAGAAAGTGAGACCACTTTTTGCAGCTTTGAAGCCTAGGTTATTGTTGTGCCTCCAATTGTGAAAACATAGCCAGTAGTGCTCCTTCAAGTATCTTTTTCACCTGCTATATCTGCATCAACATACCCTTGCAAGAAAACATTAGTGACTCCAAAATATAGAGCATTTGTTATTGTACCTTTTAGATACCTAAATATCCACTTCACAGCTTGCCAATGCTCTTTACGTGGATTGTCCATGAACCTACTTACAACTCCCACTACATGTGCAATATTTGGCCGTGTCCCGACCATAGCATACATTAGAGAACCTATCGCTGTAGCATATGGAACTTTAGACATATAGGCTATCTCCTCTTGTGTTTTTAGACACATATCCTTGGTTAGTTTGAAGTGACCAACCAAAGGTGTAGAAACCATTTTTACATTTTTCATTGCAAACCTTTCTAGTACCTTCTTCATAAAATCCTCAAGATAGGTTTATTCTCTTCTTTGTCCTGTCCCTTGATATACTCATACCAAGTATCCTCTTTGCAGCACCCAAATCTTTCATTGAAAAAGATTTAGACAACTCCTCTTTTAGGTCTTTGATATCTTGCATGTCAGCACTTGCAATCAACATGTCATTAACATACAACATTAGGATGATAAACTTCACATTTCCCAAATTCTTTGTGTAGACGCAATGATCTGAGTTGCATCTTGTGAATCCATGATCCAACATCCATCAATTGAACTTCAAGTACCACTATCTTGATGCTTGCTTTAAAACACTCAAGATCTTCTTTAATCTGCAAACCATTTTTTCCTTACCTTTTACTTCATACCCTTTGGTTGAATCATGTAAACTTCCTTCCTCTAAGTCACCGTGAGGGAATGCCGTATTTACATCCATTTGCTCAAGATTTAAATCATGAGCAACCACAATGCTTAAGACAAGCCTAATTGACCTTTTCTTCCCAGATTCTTCTTCCTTCAGCTTATACACCCATTTGTTCTGCAGTGCCCTCTTACCTTTAGGAAACTCAACCAACTCCCATGTTTGGTTGCAATGTAATGAGTCAATCTCCACTTGCATGCTCTTCATCCATTCTTCTTTAGATTCATGATGCATAGCTTCTTCGTATGATTCTGGCTCTCCAGAATCCTAGATCAAGAGATGGTTGAAGGAAGGAACAAACCTTTCTAGAGGTCTACTTGATCTTGTAGATCTTTGGGGAATAGGTGGAGGCTCCTCATTTGGTTGACATTGTTGCACATTTTCACGGTTTGCAGTCCTTCAGTCTTCACTATTCTTAAGCTCCACGTACTCATCACCTGTTTCTTTTGTTTGTTTTGATTCCAAGTAAACTTTGTACATATTTTGTTTGTTAAAAGTTACATCTCTACTCCTAAAGATTTTACCATCTTCAGGATTCCATAGGCGATACCCAAAGTCACCTTCTTCATAGCCAATGAAGAAACACTTTTTGGACTTTGTAATTAGCTTTGAACTTAGGCTTCTATCTATGTGCATGAAAGTCTCACACCCTAACATTTTGAGAAATGCATAATTCACCGGTTTACCTGTCCATGCCTCTTCTGGAACTCCCCCATCCAATGCCGTTGAGGGTGATTGGTTGATTAAGTACACATACATACTTACTACTTCCGCCCAAAGTTCAAGCGGTAGGCCTACATGTAGCCACACGATTCATGCTCGCTCCATGACTGTTCTATTCATCCTTCTTGAAATTCCTTTTTGTTGAGATCTCCTTGGGGCTGTCCTTTGCCTTTAAATGCCATTGCTAGCACAAAAGATTGCAAAAGCTTGGCTGCAATATTCACCTCCATTGTCGGATATGAGGCATTTAACCTTAGTACCTGTTTCATTCTCCACAAAGTATTTCCACCTTTGAAATATGGAAAACACATCGGATTTATTCTTCATTACATAAACCCATGTTTTCCTAGTTGTATCATCTATGAATGTTACATAGTACAATGAGCCACGAAGTCATGATGTACTTGCAGGAGCCCAAACATCAGAATGAACCAACTCAAGTTTTTTTTTTCTTTCAGTTCCTGATTTTTAAAATTTTACCCTCTTTTGTTTACCATAAACACAATCTTCACAAAACTCTAAGTCCACTTCTTTCAAACCTGGTAAAAGCTTCTTTGATTGAAGGATTTGCATTCATTTGGCACTCATATGCCCAAGCCGGTAGTGCCATACCGCATTGTCGACTTCTGTAGTTGTTGTACACACTGAAGATTGTGAGCTAACAATACACGAGTCAAATGTACCAACCTTTTCTCCTTTGGCAACCACCAAAGATTTCTTTGAGATTTTCCACCGTTCGTTTCCAAATGCAATGTTGTGACCTTCATCGTCCACTTGTTCTATAGAGATCAAATTTTTGCAAAGAGAAGGAACATGCCTAACATCTTTAAGCTTCCATTCATTTTTGTTAGCAGTTTTGACACAAACTATACCTTTACCAACTGTTTGGTGGACACAACGTACTGACACGTAACAGGCGGATGTACACCAAATCCTTGTAATACTCGCTTATTTTTTCAAACAAAGTGGTGTAATTCAGCTAATGAAGATTTGTAATTGTAATATATTTGGGCATACCCTCCTAGCTTCTCTGCGTCTACACCCCTTGTAAGTGGCCGAATGGCTGTGGGAAAGTTCCCTTAGCCTTTGAGTCAAAACCTTTAGTTTTAGACTAAAGGATCTCATTAGCTTGAAAGAGTTTTGAACGTTCACTGTGAGAAGCCTCTTGCTGCTACAGGCTGTAATCCACATTCCTCCTGGACTGGTAATTAGAATTCATTTCTGAATAGCACATTGTGTTCCTTGTCTCTTGCTCTACAATTTAAGTATAACCATTTGCAATTCTGTTGTGGTTTGTGGCACATTGTTTGTGAGCTAAATGCATTGATTTGAAGGTTTAAATTGTTGTTTTTTGATGTTTTGATCATGGATACATGTTTCTATGCATAAGGGAACCTTTTTGTATAGTTCTGTTTCAAGATTCTTCACATTCTTTGTGATGGATTGTGATTTATGTACCTTCCTAGATGGTTGCAAAACTTGGTCAGATTGTGCCTCTAGGTGTTGTAGTACCTCTCCTTAAGTTTCATTGCATTCCAAATTCGTTTGGATGCCGAAAAGGTGTGATGACCTAGGGTGGTGAGATTGGATGCATACTGATTCTCTGACTAGGAAGTGGTGGATTTGTTTTTTTCGTAGTAGGAGTAGCCCTCTGAGTTCACTTTGGTGAGATTTACACTCTCATTAAGTCTCCGTGTCCCACCTTGAGTCGATTCCTTGCATATTGACATTATGCTAGTACGAAAAAGCTATGCTGCAGACGTCCATGATGGCGACCCGCTAACATTGCTGCCACTGCTGGGGAAACTGATCCTTAGGTGGTGAGTGACTCAGTCCATGAAAAAATCACTTCTAAAGCTTTTGACACCCATTCCCCTTACACATAGATAGTAAAGCAGCTAGACGTAGGTTTAGTGCTTAGTAGAGACTGGAGTCCGAGACTAGCCAGTGCTACTCCTTATGAGCAAAGAAAGCTATGAGTGAAGTACAAGAGAGTATTTGGTTCTTTGATTTTAACATTCTTGAAAATGACTGTTCCACCACAAACTTTGTTGTTGTTTTTGTACTATTAAATTCATTTATGTTTGTGGATTTATTTCAATTTACAGGAGTAGGTTAAGTAACAATTTGCACCATCATTTGGGGCCAAAAGGATCGAGAAAAAAGTTGTCCAAAACCTTATTTTAGTGTCAAAGACCATAACTTTGAAAAGTTGAAAAATTGATGGTGGTTAGAGCTTCAAAACTGAACCAAATCCAGCAAAACCTTCAAAAAGGGGATAGCCAAGCTTGCTAGAAACACACTCTACAAAAAATTTCCAATTTGCCTGTCCAACATGGATCGCGATCCATGTACCTTTCTGGCAAAATGTGCTAAAACTATTTTCTTTTCTTAGAACATGCTCTTAGGCACCAAAACCTTGAGTTTGGTTGGAAATTGTAAAGAATGAGGATGTAAGAGAGCTACACAAGACAAGCACAAAGCACACAGAGATGGAAAGCTTCTTCTTCTTCTTCACAGAAAAGAGAGTACAAAATGACTAAGTGCTAAAGCTGAAAAGTAGCACATATGTACATGCGGTCACTAAGTGTGAACTCACTAGAAGCGTACTAGGCTAGCACTATAAGTGTAGTCCAGCTGTAGAATCACTGGCAGAGATCCTCCGTGTCGGTCACCTAACGCGCCAGTGAGTAAATGCCGTAAGCGGCCAAGACCCGTAGTGGATGCCAGCTCAAGGTGTAGAGCTCGACATCTCAACACTCCCCCTCGAGCTCTGCATGTTGCAGAGTCCAAGCATAGTCCGGAAACGTCGAAGCTTCTCAGCTCCGAGGGCCTTGGTAAAGATATCCGCTATCTGCTCCTCTGTGCTGACGTAGACCAAGTCGATGTCGCCCGCCAACACTCGCTCTCGAACGTAGTGGTAATGGACCTCTATGTGTTTGGTCCTGGCATGGAACACTGGGTTCCTAGCCAACTGCATGCTGCTGAGGTTGGCACAATGGATGAAAATCTGCTGGTCCACCTGCACTCCCAAGTCCTCAAGTAATGTGCATAGCCAAGCTACCTCGAACGCCGCAACTGATGCACCTCTGTACTCGGCCTCTGTGCTCGATAAAGCAACCGTAGGCTGCTTTTTGCTGCTCCAAGTAACAGCAGCACTCCCAAAAGAGAACATGAAGCCACTCGTAGATCTCCTATCAACAATGCTACCTGCCCAATCTGCATCTGTATACCCATACAATGCTAATGGTGCATCTGCTGCATAGAACAATGCGTAGTCAAGAGTACCTTGCACATACCTAAGTGTGCGTCGTACTCCATCCAAATGTGGCTTCCTCGGAAGCTGCATGAACTGACTCTCCAAGCCTACTGTGTAGCTCAAGTCTGGCCTCGTGATAGTCAAGTAGATTAGACTACCCACAATCTTCCTGTACATGTTGACATCCTCAACAACATCACCCTTCTCTGCACTCAGCTTTGCATTCACATCCAAGGGAATAGAAATTGGCTTACAATCATCCATACCATACTTTGACAACATGTCCAAAGCATACTGTCTCTGTGATAGCCATACACCCTCTGGAGTCCTGATCACTTCAATGCCAAGAAAGTAGCGCAACTCGCCTAAATCTTTCATTTCAAACTCCTGTTTGAGAAGACCCTTCACATGGTCAATCTCCATAGCATTGTCACCCACAATAATAAGGTCATCTACATATATGGTAATGACCACAATCCCCACATCACTCTCACGTACATAGAGTGAATGATCAGCATGAGCTCTCCTAAAACCAATACTGACAAGATACTTAGCAATCCTGTCATACCATGCTCTAGAGCCCTGCTTCAAACCATACAAAGCTTTGAGAAGTCTACATACATAATCTGGGTAACCTGGATCGACATAACCAGGTGGCTGATCCATATACACTTCCTCTTGCAACTCACCATTCAAGAAGGCATTCTTTACATCCATTTGATGCATAATCCATCCTCTAGATACAGCCACTGCTATGACAGCTCTCACAGTCGTCATCTTTGCCACTGGAGCAAAGGTCTCCTCATAGTCTATGCCATACGTTTGTGCATAACCCTTTGCGACCAGCCTTGCCTTGTGACGCTCAATGTTACCATCAGCCTTATGCTTGGTTTTATACACCCATTTACAGCCAATAGCTTTCTTGCCACTTGGCAATGGCACCAACTCCCATGTGTCGTTTGCTTCCAATGCAGCCATCTCTTCATTCATTGCATCATCCCAATGCACATTTCCAACTGCATCCTCAAAAATGTGGGCTCCAAATCCTGTATCACCTTAGCCATGTAGGCTTGGTGATGCGCTAGATACCCATCATAAGTCAATTTCTGAACTGGATTTTTGACTCTATTAGATCTGCGCGGTCCTTGGTCACTCCTTTGCCCTCTAGCATCTTCTTGTACTTTCCTTACACCAGGTGTCCTGACAGCCGGAATTCCAAATTCCTCATCAAGACTTTGTTCAGAACCATCTGAATCCATGTCTACATGTGAAAAACCTGATGATGCATCAACCATAAAGGGAGGTTCATCAACCTTTTCCTTTCCTTTTCGTGATACATTCCCTGTACCTGTTGGTGGAGTAACCTGCGTACGTAGTCTACCATTCCATGGTTTCTCAACAGAGCCACAAGAAGAGGACTCTTGTGGTCCACTCAAAACCTGTGACTGTGGCCTCACATTTTGTACAACCACATCATCTTTTACATCAGCCCCAATAGTGCCATGTGCATTACTGTACCAGCTGCTCATCTCATCAAAGACTACATCTCTGCTCACTCGTAATTCTCGTGTAGTAGGATTGTAGCACCTGTACCCCTTTTGTTCAAGGGAATATCCCACAAGAATACATTTCTCTGCTTTAGGATCCAATTTCCTACGCAACTCATCTGGTACATGCACGTAAGCTATGCAGCCAAACACTTTCAAGTGTGCCAAATGAGGCTTTGTACCTGTAAACTTTTCCTCAGGTGTTACATCATGCACCGCAGCTGTAGGTGTCCTGTTCATAATGTACACAGCTGTATTTACAGCTTCAGCCCAGAAATGATGAGGCATGTTCTTCTCATTCATCAATGCACGTGAAACCTCTGCAATGTGCCTGTTTTTCCTTTCTGCTACCCCATTCTGTTGTGGAGTATATCTGCATGTAAACTGCCTGCGTATACCATGCATTCGCAGAAAATCTGAAAAATCATTGGAGAAGTACTCTCCCCCTCCATCTGACCTCAATGTCTTGATTTGCATATCTGTCTCCTTCTCAATCATGACTTTGAAGTCTTGAAAGTGACCAAACACTTCACTTTTGTTACGCATGAAGTAGACCCATACTTTCCTTGTATGGTCATCAATGAAAGAGACATAATACCTGCAACCATGTATACTTGTAGTATCGGTTGGACCCCAAACATCTGTGTGCACCACCTCAAGTGGCTTTTTACATACATTGCGCTCATGTGGAAATGAGCCCTTTGACTGTTTTCCAAACTGGCATGCTGCACACACTTTATGCATACCATCCACCTTGAATTTGGGCAACCCTTTTACAATCTGTTTTGATTGCATGCTGCGCAATCTCTGCTCATTGACATGGCCAATGCGTTTGTGCCAAATGTCAACATCAGCCACAACACCTGTGCCCTGTGCAAATAATGCAGCTTTTACCTCAGGCATGTCTACATTCAGCGTAAACATTCTGCCCACACATTTTCCCTCTGTGATCAGCTTACAACCATTCTGGAAATCTTCTACATAACAGCCATTTGGATTGAAGCGAACCTGCAAACCCTGCTCAACCATTTGTCCAACAGAAACAAGATTCTTTGTAATGTTTGGGACATGAAGTACATCTGCTAAGTACTTTGATTTCCCACTCTTCGTATTTAGAGGTATGTCCCCTACATGAGCAATGGGGTGAGCTGTGTCATCTCCTGTCTGCACATAGCCTGACACATCTGGTTTGCGCATATCTCTAAACCACTCTCCACGAGACGTCATGTGATTAGAGGCACCCGAATCCACATACCAAACATCATCTTGGGTGGAATTCTCTGCAGTCATTGTATTCATTACATGCTGCATAACAAACATGCGCTTGTTTTTGCTGTCATCTGCATCTTTGCTAGTAGATGCATAGTTGCCCTGTTCTCTCTTTCTACTTGCTTTTCCCTTTGGACAGTCACGTGACATGTGACCTCTTTCACCACAAGTCCAGCATTCTCTACTATCTGGAGTATGTTGCTGCCTGCTTGATCCTGCACCACGACCTCTTTGACTCCCCCTGCCTTGAGACTGGTTTCCCCTGGCACCTGTATTGTTTTGATTTGATTGCCATTCCAGAAATTGGCCCCTGCAACCCCTTGGGCCTCGACCACGACCTCTACCTCTACCTCTGTTGGAGTTAGAATAGAAGGCCTGTTCAGAATTATTTCTGCCATGAGAAGAAGATGTGTCAAGGTTCTTCTCCTCAAGAATAAGCATAGAAATCAAATCTTGGAACACGGGGATGTCGTCTCTTGTATTCATGGAAGACCTGAAATGTACATACTCATCTCCTAGACCATGCAAGCATGCACGGACAATGTCATCATCTTCCACTGAGACTTTAATAGATCCAAGAGCCTCAATGATACTCTTGATCTTCAAGGCATAATCATTGATTGAGAGGTTGTTCCTCTTAACCTGATTTAGCTCCGACTTTAGTTGAAGCTTCTTGGCCTTGGTGTTCACCTCGAACACTCTGCCTAAGTTTCTCCATGCAATGGCGGGGGTTTCAGCATCCTGTAGATAGCCCATCATGCCATCTGTGATGCTCATAGAAAGCCAATACATCACTTTGCTCTGGCCTTGTTGCCAGTCCCTCAAAGCTTTCCTTTGTTCTGCTGTAGCATTTGCCTCGGGAATCTCTGGTTCCTTTTCATTGTCTCCTTCTACATAGTCCCAATAACCTTTTCCTTTTAGGAAATTTGTTATTCTGAACTTCCATGCAGGGTAGTTATTTTTCTCAAGCTTCTCAGTAACAATCTGACTGAAACCGTCAGACATCTTGAAGCAGTAAGACAAAATAGCTGCAATCTGCAAAAACTTGCAAATCTGCTGTACCTGCTATCGTGGCACCTATAATGCTTTCTACACTCAACGAGTGTCCACAATCAAGCGTACATACAACCACTGTACTTGTACAGTAAATCTCTGTATACTGCACTTTGGAGGCCTGTTCAGAAACTTGTGCGAAAAACCCCTAAAACTTGTTCAGAAACTTGTGCATCTGGTCGTGGATTGCGAACGAAGGGATTGTGATGCTCTTGCTCTCTTAGCCTCTCTTGCCTGCACCAGGCTCTGATACCATGTAAAGAATGAGGATGTAAGAGAGCTACACAAGATAAGCACAAAGCACACAGAGATGGAAAGCTTCTTCTTCTTCTTCACAGAAAAGAGAGTACAAAATGACTAAGTGCTAAAGCTGAAAAGTAGCACATATGTACATGCGGTCACTAAGTGTGAACTCGCTAGAAGCGTACTAGGCTAGCACTATAAGTGTAGTCCAGCTGTAGAATCACTGGCAGAGATCCTCCGTGTCGGTCACCTAACGCGCCAGTGAGTAAATGCCGTAAGCGGCCAAGACCCGTAGTGGATGCCAGCTCAAGGTGTAGAGCTCGACATCTCAACAGAAATAGAGTGCTAAAAGATCATTTAAATCAAAAAATTGGGTTGAGCTGAGCAAAAACCTTGGAAATTGAGAAAAATTGGGAAAAACAGAACTTTTACTTGTCCAAATTCAAAAAGGGAAGAGAATTGGGATCAACTAGAAGGAGGGAACCAACAGAACCAAAAGTGACCAAATGCTTCCCAACATGGATCGTGATCCATGTACCAGGTAGACATCTGACAATGAAATTTGACCAATAGACTCCTGATTACTAAGGGAACAACTTTTCCAAAAGGAGACATAGCCAAAAAGAGGAAAAACCTGAAAAAAAACCTACCACAAAGCAGACGCAAAATCTTGCTTTTGACTGGGAAAAAGTTGATCAATCCAAAAAGCTTTGGACAATAGCATCACTAGACCTTTTGTCACAAACCCACAAAGTATCAGTCCAAAATCTTGCCAAACATGGATCATGATCCATGTACCTTTTTGGAATTTTGAGCTGATATTGGGCAAGTAGAAAAGTGAACATTTGAAGTACTTTCTCCCAAGGAACCCTTATTAGAAAAGTTCAAAAAAAGGGCCAAAGGGACAAAAATCAGATCAAGGGAGAAACCACTGGAACAGACCCTAAAATTGACTTTTGGTAGACCTAAAAAACTCAAAAACATTCAAAAACCATATAGCCACCATCAATAGGCCAAGGACTAGCTATGAGTCAAGTTTCAGTACATTCTAGCACTAAGGTACATGGATTGCGATCCATGTTCCTCTGATACATTTTGATACAAAAGCTGTACCATAGCTAGAGGGCATCATACAGTCTAGTGGTCCTTTCAAAATTGAATTTGGTTACAAAAAACCATACCAAAAGCCCAAAATTGGCAGAAACTCTAACAAAGTGACAAAATTGACATGACTTCCAATGCAGAGGTTCATTTCTAAAAGTTTTGATACTAGAAGACCTCCTAATCATGCTGAACTTGATGGTATCAAGAAACCTCCATTTGGATTCCAAAATAGAGTCAAAATAGAAGCAAAATTTCACTACACCAAGAGGTAGTCCACAGGACCCTGTGGCTCTTTCAAAATTGAAATTGGACCTGAATTGTTGATGTTGTGTGTGGAATTGTGTGCTATCGATAAACCTAGTTAAAATTTTGTCGATTAAAATCCAGAACTAATAGGAATGGCCATAAGCTCAGAGCTATCAAGAATTTTTTGACAGATTGCAGGTACTAGAGGATACTACCCAACAAATAAGATTAAACAAGGAATTCAAACTAGCTAATGAGGTAACCTTGTTTGGATTCCACAATACCAATTCTTCATGAATTTGGGATTATGAAGATTGTACCAAAATAGGAATCCTAGCATTGTCATGCCACTTTTCGGGCACGGGGTAAAAGACGAGGATCTGCCTGCATTTTCAAGGTTTTACCAAACTGCTGATTTGGGCCAAATTCTGCCATGATATCAGGAGATGATTGGAATGTATGCATTATGTGGTTTTTATAGACCAAAAGTGCCGCAAAGTGAACCAATTGGACTGACATGTGAAGAAGGAAAGAAGGACTGGTGTTCTACCTAAAAATGTAGAGCTTAAAGTGGTGAAGAAGCATGTCCAGACAGCTCATCAAACAAAGCTATGGAGCCCAAGTTATTGGAGTTTGAAGGTTCAGTGAGCTACATATTGTGCTACATAGGAAAGCTGGGGATAGGTGGCACAAGTGGATGTCAAGGTACGTAGTGCTTGATTTATGGAGCATACCCGTCTTTTTGGATTGCAAATTAGAGTTACGAATTGCAAGATATGGCTAGTTGAAGTTTTGTTCGGGGCTAGGTTGGTGCCCACCTGACCACATGGGGAGGCATTCCATCTGGCATTTTTGGGCATCAACAACTGATTTCAAGAAGGTGCTATGTAGTGTATGGGGCCAACAAACATTGATTGCTTGTCAAACGGATCCCGGTGCAAAAAGTTATAGCAGTGGGAATATTAGGTGCATTTTCTCGTGATTGGTTGCAAGTGAAATATAGCATTTTTTCGGCCTCTATTCGGAGTCTTGGGGAATCTTGAATTGCGGCAAGGTTGTGGAGGAGAAAAGTTGATCATATGAGCTTGTGGCCTAGCTTTGAGGATCAGGAGCCAAAATTTGAAGCCACCATGGTAGGACCTTGAAGCTGAGGGCACCAAAGGGGGTTTTATTCTTATCAAAAAAAGTTTTCCATTTATAGAAAGAAGCTTGAGGGGTGGCCACCAAGGAGGCGCCATGTGGCATTAACAAATCCGACATGGGGGATAGCAGCATGGAAACAAAGGGTATTTAACCCAAAGGGAGTCTCTCATTTGGTATCACATATGAGAGAGCTCCAGAAGAGCTCAACGATGGTGGTTGTGCTGTGATGATGTGTTGGCCGTGCGTGCTGGTGCAACTTGGCAAAGCTAGGAAGTTTTGGCAGGCAGTTACCGGTACTGACAGCGGCTAGTGGCGCGCTGGGTGGAGCCGGCTGTTGGCGGCACCCATGGGCAGCATGAGCATTGACTTGATGACATGACAGACACTCACCAGGGCCGAGTTTTCACACCACGGACCTCCCAAATAATTTGAAGCTAAAGTGCCCTCCCCCCCCCCCTCCCCTTTCCCAATAGTGATGTCGCTAATGCCCGGGTAGGGGACGGGTCTCGTGGGTAGTGAATGAGAGAGAGAGAGAGAGAGAGAGGAAGAGGATAGTCAAGCCGGCTGGGAAAATGGTAACTCAAGCCGGTCAAAGCAAAGGGGCAAAGCCGACAAAGGGTGCTCCACACGTAGTTCAAGTAAGAGAGAGAGATCGAAAATGGTCAAGTGTCCACCATGCACAGTAATACCAAATTAAGTTGCACTAAGTGTATCAAATGTATAAAAATTTCTAAAGGAGCTCATGGGGGGATTGCACGTCCAAGAGGGGTCCAAGTTTCCTTTTTTTGGATTGGCACCTTCTATACGAGGGGAGGGGTATTTATCACTTAATAAGGGTTCGATTGGTTTTTTGGGGTATCCTATCTTTTGGGGAGGGCTTTTGGGAAACTGACTGGAGCAGTGGTGGGAAGTTGTTTGCTTGAGAGCAATTGGAGAAGCGGGATGGTGGGTCAGCTTGGGGAAGAATTCTGAGGCGAGGGTTGCAATTTGAACGGCATACCAAGCTGGCGTATGCAACTGGATTGTAAAAGAGGAGTTCGAATTCTTACAGTGTATCTGTTGTACCACATCTCTTGAGTTTGGAAGCTTTGCTTCTTCATTGCATCAATAAATATTGTTCTTATTTGCAGTCTACTATCCTAAAGTCTCTTGAATCTTCAGTATTATGTGTATTAAACTTTTAATTACATCTATCTGCACTCTATTATCCTAATTTGAACGCCTACTAAGCTTTTATCTACAGCCAGAGGCCCGATGCTTTCCCGGTCAACCCTAGAGAACCGCGCACTCTAACAATTTGGTGAACCCGACGTGAAACCGACCAGGGTAGACGGAGCCAGACATGGTGATAAGCTAACTGAAAGAGATGCATCAAATGATAGGGCTAATGGCTGCTGTTTTGCAACAATAATATACAAGTCAAGTGTAGTTTATGCACCTAAATTTTGGTACCGGTTTGAAAATTGGGAATTGGGAATTGCAGCAGTCTGCAAAAGGTGAACTAGGTGGATTTCTAGAGCAGAGCAAACTTGAAAATTTTCAACTATCAAAGTCAGCAATAGCAAAAAGGGAATTGAAAGAGGCAGAAATTTGGAAGCGGGAGATGGTGGAGCAATTGGCACTTGAAAATTCCAAATGCTCGGTTTTTGAGCAATAAGGAATTTTTGATGGCTATGATCCTGTAGGTTACTTACAATGCTATGAAGAGGAACTAGAGCTGCATGGGATGCCAAACGAGAATCGGATTCTAAAGTTTGATAGATTTGTGATTCGAGATTTTAATGAGGGCGTCCATGAGATTCAACAACAACATCTACATAGATGGAGCAAGTTTCAAGCTTCTGTTATCCGTGAAAGATGGGATCCAAGCATGTATGAAGATGATGAGAATTGTGTAAATGTGCCTATTTATGCGGAGGTTTGCAATTGGATTCAGTCTACGCTTGACATTGTTATTGGTGACTATTTGCTTGAGGATGGAAGGTTATTACAGGTTGAGGATGGAAGGTTATTACAGGTTGAAGATGATGAAGAAGTTGTGCGGGCAGTCTATGCAAAGCTGGGGATTACAGATTTCATGATGAAAGTTGAAGTTGAAGATGTACAGGGTCAAGAAAGGCATGATGAATCACGGGGTTTGTATACACATGAGGGTTCACAAGGTGTCGCTGTACATGAGAATCTAAAGGGTTTGGATACACTAGATTTTGAGGGCCTGATTGCTCAAGAAAATGTGTTTGAAGATCTGCAAGGTGATGATTTAGAGGGGGTTCATACACCTTCTTTATCAAGATTTGGTGATGTAGGGGACATAATGTCGCAGATTGATACCCAATTTGATGGTGCTTATTCAGAGGGGATGCATGATTAAGTGCAATCTCTTGGTGATGCCTACAACTGGGTTTATTGTGATGATCATATGGATAGGGTGGTGGATGCTATTTTCCATGAGCATGCTGAGCTTTGTGCTATAGAAGTTCAAAAATACTTGGATGAGGAAGAGAAGATTCAAGATCACACTATAGCAGGTATGGCCAGTGTTGTGCATGCCATATATGAAAAGACGAGTTTTCTACTCGAGATGCACAGGGTAGAGAATTCCTTTGAAGTGGTGGATCCAGAGCTTATGTGTTTATTGGACAAAGCTTTGGAAGGATTCTCAGTTATGGATGTTAAGGGCACTGAGCAACTTGATTTTGTGCATAATCAAGTTTATCGAGATGTAGCCAATGAGGATCTTATGCAATTGGTGGATGACATTCTACTAGATTTTGGCTATGTACCAAAAGGGGAATCTTTTTTTGATGATTCTCAAGAACCACATGAAGAGAGTTTCTCCAGGGTACTCACGGACTCAGACAAGCAGGACCAAAATTTTACATCTCGAAGGGATGAAGCTACATTACTAATGCTCCTACCTGTAATTGATGATCAACCATTGGCAGATCAGGCTACACAAGGGATATGGCAGTATCTAATGATGCCTAATGCTTTATGGGATTTGATGTTACCCTATGATAAAGGGGAATTTCATCCAGCTTTTGATCCAAGGGGAGAGGTTTGTATGTAGGGTGCAAGCCAATTGATGGGTAGTCCATTTGATCCGGGTGGAGCTAGAGATGTTTATGATCTGGAGCGGTTGACTTCTATGCCATATGATCTAGGTGGTGCTCATTACATGTTATGGGCTATTTTCTATTTATGCTCTACTATTGGGAAATTCTTATGTTTTCCCTATGATCCTGGAGGAAGGAATATTCTAATGAAGCCACAGGTTGAATTTTTTGTTTCAAAGCATGCACACAATGGGGTAGTAGTTATGTGTTTACAAGTTTTTGCTTTGAAGTTAAATAAAGATTGGCAAATACTAGAGGATGTGCAGGTTTAGAGGGGGTGGATGCCGTGCCGCTTTGCGGGCATGGGGTGAAAGATGAGGATCTGCCTGCATTCTCAAGGTTTTACCAAACTGTTGATTTGGGCCAAATTCTGCCATGATATCAAGAGATGATTGGAATGTATGCATTATGTGGTTTTTATAGACCAAAAGTGCCACAAAGTGAACCAACTGGGATGACATGGGAAGAAGGAAAGAAGGGCTATTTTTTTCCCTAAAAATGTAGAGCTTGAAGTGCTAAAGAAGCAGGTCCAGACGACTCATCAAACAGAGCTACGGAGCCCAAGTTATTGGATATAGAAGGTTCAGTGAGTTGCAAATTTTCCAAATAGGGCAGCTAGGGACGTCAAGGTATAGGTGCATAGTGGATGTCAAATTTTCCAAGTGGATGTCAAGGTATAGGTGCATAGTGCTCAATTATGGAGCATACCCGTCTTTCCATATTGTAGATCAGAGTTAGGGATTGCAAGCTATGGCCAGTTGAAGTTTTGTCTGGGGCTAGTTTGGTTCCCACCTGACCACATGAGGAGGCATGCCATCTAGTGTTTTTGGACCTCAATAGTGTTTGAGAATGTGCTATGTAGTGTATGGAGCCAACAAGATTTAACTGCTTGTCAAACGGAGCCCGGAGCAGAAAGTTATAGTAGTGAGAAGATTAGGTGCATCTACTTGTGATTGGTTGCAAATGAAATCTAGCATTTTTGCGGCCTCGGTTTGGGAGCAAAGTTGATCATCTGAGCTTGCGGCCTAGCTTCACGAATCGGGAGATAGAATTTGGAGCCACCAATGGCACGACCTTGAAGTTGAAGGGCACCCAAGGGGGTTTTATTCTTATCAAATAAAGTTTTCTCTTTATAAAAAAAGAAGCTTGAGGGGTGGCCACCCAGGAGGGCACCACGTGGCATCGATAAATCCCACATGTGGAGGCAACAATGCAAAAACAAAGGGTATTTAACCCAAAGGGAGTCTCCCATTTGGTATCACGTAGGAGAGAGCTTCCAGAGAGCTCAGTGATGGTGGTTGTGCTGTGATGATTGTTGGCCATGCGTGTTGGCACAACCTGGCAAAGCCACGCAGTTTTGGTTGGCCGTTACCGGTGCTGGCGGCGGCCAGTGGCGTGCTGGGTGGAGCGGATTGTTGGCGACACCCGTGGGCAGTGTGAGCATTGACTTGATGATGTGGTAGGCCCCCGCTAGGGCTGAGTTCCCACACCATGGGCCTCCCAAATCTCTTGAAGTTAAAGTACCCCCCCCCAATAGAGATGTCGTTAATGCCCGGGTAGGGGAGGGGTCTTGTGGGTGGTGAATGGGAGAGAGTCAGCTGAAAGAGAGAGAGAGAGAGAGAGAGAGAGAGAGAGAGAGAGAGAGAGAGAGAGAGAGAGAGAGAGAGAGAGAGAGAGAGAGAGAGAGAGAGAGAGAGAAGGGATAGTCAAGCCAGGCCGGGAAAATGGTAACTCAAGCGTCAAAGCAAAGGGACAAAGCTAGACAAAGATTAAAGGGTGCTCCACACGTAGTTCAAGTGAGAGAGAGAGAGATGGAAAATGGCCAAGTGTCCAACATGCACAATAATACCAAATTAAGATGCACCAAGTGTATCAAATACATAAAATATTCTAACGGATCTCATGGGGGGGCTGCACGTCCAAAAGGAGTGCAAGGTTCCTTTTTTTGGATTGGCACCTTCTATAAGAGGGATATTTATCACATAATAAGTATTCGGTTATTTTTTTTAAAGTATCCTATCTTTTGGGAAGGGCTTTTGGGAAACTGACTGAAGCAGTGGTGGGAAGTCGTTTGCTTGAGAGAAATTGGAGAAGCCAAGTACAAGGAAGCCGGATGGTGGGTCAGCTTGGGGAAGAATTTGGAGGCGAGGGTTGTAATTCAAACAGCATAACAAGCGGGCATATGCAACTGGATTCTAACAGAGCAGGTAGAATTCTTATAGTGTATCTGCTGTACCGCATCTCTTGAGTTTGAAAGCTTTGTTTCTTCATTGCATCAATAGATATTGTTCATATTTGTAGTCTACTCTCCTAAACTTTCTTGAATCTTCAGTATTATGTGTATTAAACTATCAATTACATCTATCTGCACTCTATTATCCTAATTTGAACGCTTGCTAAGCTCCTTCTACAGCCAGAGGCCCAGTGCTTTCCCGGTCAACCTTGGAGAACTACGCACTCAGACAACATCTTAGACCAAGGGAGAAATCACTCAACTGAAGAAAGCATGAATCAAAGACCATTGCAGCCTTTAGAACCCATTTTATGGGAGAGCTTCTTTGACACTTCGTCAAAAAGATCATACAGCCTCATGACCGAGGATCTAACAAGTTGAAACCTAAGGAAAAAACTTCCATGGGGATAGATCCTTCTCAACCTACATCTGATGTAAAACTATTGTATTTGAAGTTTCAATTTGAAAATGTGATTAAGGCCAAAATCTATAAGGATGGAATGGACCGCTACTATGTTAAGTTGGAAAATAAGCCTGAGCAAGTTTAGAGACCTTGTAGATGTTGATTATGATGGGGATAGATATTTTGATAGAGAGGGAGTGATGTACCTAGTGATTCATAACCCCTTTATCACTACAACAAAAACAGGTGCCTTCGACACAGATTTTGACACGAGATGTCGAAAACAACGTCGAAATCTTCGTCCCTGTGATACCTTCAAAATACGCGTCGATATCTATGTCGAAAGGCTTTGTTTTCGACGTGTATTTCGACCCCCCTATCGACGTGTATTTCGACGACCATATCAGAAAAAAAATTTCTTGGGCAGAGGACAGGCAACCTGTCTTGTGCCCAGTGAAAAGATGGACACAGCCACAACCAGACTGCCTGTCCTCTGCCCCAGAAAGTGAGCAGCACCAAAATCAACCATGCTCCCGCAAAAATTTCGATAGAGTTTCCTTCATTTTAACATAAACTTTTCAAAAAAAACCATATGTATACGTCTCCTACATGATATCCATGTAGGATCTCACATGAGATTTAAAGCACAACTTGATGGAAGAAATGAAACGAACTTTGTGCAAAACCATAACCGTAACCATATTGATCAAAACCATAACGATAACCATAATCATAAACAAAACAATAACCATAACCATAACCATAAAGTTAAACATAACCATAAACAAAACAATAACCATAACCATAAATTCCATAAACAATAAACAATAACCATAACCATGTATATACAAGAAAGAAACACAGACCATAACCATGTCTATTTCTCACAAAACATATATAGAAATCCACTCATGACTCCACGTCACAACCTGCACATAAAAGGACAAGCCACAAAATTAGTATGATATTACTTCACATATACTGAATTAATTAAATCAACTCACACATATTAACGTCTCACCTCAATCGATCAGCGAGACTCTAAGGCATCCCAGTCTACAAGCTCTCATATGGGCAGCAAGCGGCAAGATCATTCAATCCTTCATAAATGCCTCTCCGATATCCATCTGTCTCCTCCTGGCGTGTCGGGGCTCGATACCAAAGTAATTAAGAATACATGATTCATCGCGTTTTAAAAAGAACGCCATAGCTAGGATTGGATTGGAAACTCACAAACTCATAGCGAAAGGTGTCGAAGCCTCCGCTGCCAAGATGAGATGTGTCCCTGGTCATCCGTCGTACCTTCGCGGCCTAACGCTGCTGTCTGAACTGCGTGTCCGCTGTCTGCTCATCCTCCCTGATATGCTGCCATGTCTCATGTGAGATGCTTGAAGGCTTCAACGAGCCCTCCCTGAAAGACCAACGAGCTGCATCTCAATGATGTTTCACGGTGTCCCATGCAACACTCGTGATCCACCTCCTCAGAAGCTCCTCTGAACCCGGAGCAGGCTGATTCTCTCTCATGATGGTCTCCACTATATAATTGACATTGTTGCGATCCTGATCAGGCCAAGGTGTCATAATGGTGGTCAAAAACTGCAGCTCCACGAGCTGGCGAACCCGCTGTCTCATCTGAGTCCCGACTCTATCCATGTCAACCTGTCCATCTCCCCGTACAGTATAGACCTTGGAGGCACTAGGATCGTGTGCCCCCCAAGGTGTCCAAGGTGTGCTAAGAGGTGTGTTGAGAAGTGTGCCTGGGTAGGACGGGGGTCGTGAGTAAGGAGAGATCAAAGTATCTGTGGACCCTCCTCCACAGAAACCACCACCTCCACAACGACGATCGTCGAGATCGGAGAGTGCGCCTGTACTGCGGAGATGATGACGTACCCGCCTCTGCCGTACCCCTAGGTGTCAAAGCGAACATGATGGGAGACCTCGCAAGAGTCATATCTATAGGCGTCCCCCCCCAATAGGCGTCCCCCTTATAGGCATCAGACCCTCGGGTGTGAAGCCCGGAGGCACGGTACCCGTGCCTCTAGCTATCCAATATTGAGACGCATCTGCCATCTGACTGGGCGTCATCCGTGTGATGAAGCCATAAATGCATCCGCACTCATAGAAGCGATATCTGGATACTGGTCTGTCATACTAAAGTCCTGCACAAAGAAAGTAAAAGAAAGCATTAGAACACCTCTTCACACAAACACTTACAGGCCTTGACTAGTGAGGCATCATTGATAAGATCTTGCACCATATCATCGTCTATCTCTAGCTGCTGAGAGGCGGAAGTGAAAAATAGACCCGGTGGCCTCTACACCAAGACTATGCACAATGGCCTCATCATGGGGGATACACAATAGGGGCACCACCTAGCAAGATATGCGGCTAGGACGCATACATATACATAATGAAGCATGCCATGGAAAACAATTTCAAGATCCACGCCCAAATGTGGAATGGGGTGGTCGGAGAATAAGGTGAGAGGAGTGGTGAATGAGGGAGAATGGGATTGCTACTCGTGCATGTTAGTAAGGAAGATAATGAGGTAGGGGAAACTTGCGAGTATGCTCACTTATCATACAAGACGTGGCGAATCCGCACACCTCAAGATGGAAATAGCAAGATGATAGGAATATGAAAGGGAGAGAGAGAGTGTGTGTGTATGGTGGCGAATCCTCACACCTTTACATAAGCAGAAAAAAAAGGCAAGGAACAAGCATATACCATACTCACAATGAGATGTATCCAAAGCGACACAAAGTATGGCACCAAGATGGAGTGTGTTGATTGCTTGCAAAAGATGAATACAATAGGTAGCGTATGGCAGGAAAATGAGAAGGGGAGAAGATCGTAGGAGGCATAGTGGAGAGATGGGAGTTGATGGTGAGGAATATCATGAGTGTGTCCACCCTTCTTCTTCTTGAAATTGTGCCTTCAACCCTTAATTACAAGTGGTGTGGAGGTGTGGTGCTCATCTTTTGTGCATGGTGATGGTGATGATGGTGGTGTTGTGATTATGTGATTAGGGTTCATGCTACAAGCATGTAGCACAAGAGTGTGTATGGATAGGTGTGTGTGTGTGTGTTTTAAGTGAGCTCTCATGGCCTCCTTATATAAGGAAGGAGGGGAGGATTTAGCAATATTTCTATTTGAGGTGAGTGTCCCTCTTTGGTGACTAGGAAAATGGGGTGCATGTGACTATGGCTCCCATCTTGTCTCCTCATTATTTAAAATACCCGAGTCAATAGAGAGAGAAGAAGAGAGAATGTGGGTAGGATGTAGAGGATAGGAGATATTTACAATAGTCTAGCTTTGGCTAGACTTAAGCTTATTAGGGAGAGAAGAGAGAGGTAAGAAATTTACAAGAGAGATTGTCAAAGGTGGATAGTTGTTGATGAGAATGGATCCTCCAAAAATGGTGATAGAATCACTCTAGACTTGCCAAGACCTCATTAAAAGAGCCTTGTCCCTTGTAATCATGCTTGAAGACTTGTAGAACCATAGCCATTCTAGAGGGAAGAAAATTGGGGATGGCCTGTGTCACCATTACACGAGAAAATTGGGGTCTACTAAAAAAATCATATCTCCGTGTTCATAACTCCAAAAATTCTGAAAACAATTGAGCTAAAAGTTGAGATCAGGAGCTACATCTTATATGTTGAACGCTTCTTCAGATTCGGGGTTCTTCTCTACTTAAAAAATTCAGCCAAATAATGTATTATTTGTGACTGCAAAGGTCCTTTGGTGGTCCCCTTTGAGTGGACTTCTCTCTTGCCTTCAAGTGTGAGCTCCTTCATGTGTATGAAAACATGACCTAGAGTTTTGAAAAGATTGGCAATCATTTAGATGGAGGTACTATTGAAATTTGAAAGTGGGGTTGAGGTTTGAAAATGAAAACTAGTGAATAAAATATTTGGTAGGGTGGATTAATATATATATATATACATGAAAAATATATTAGAAAATACTAAAATATATAATGTAATTTAGAATATATATATTTAATATTTAAGGTCAAAAGAGAGATATCAACAAAGAAAGCTTACTTATTTATGCTACATCGTGATTGATTAGCATAAGTCTTATTTATTTAATAAAGGCTAAAACTTTTGTGAAAAAGGGAAGAAAAATCAAAAGTAACTTATATAATAAGAAATATTTTGGTAAAAGGGCAAAATTATATGGGGGGGTTCCCATGCATGGAAAAGCTTGCTTCATTAGCCCTCTCCCTAAGGCTAGAGGTATTCATGCCTCTAGCTCTGTATTTGAGCATGTTGAAATAGAGTAGGATTTCTCCTTGGTGGCTGGTAGATCCTTGTAGGGAATAATGGATCCCTTGGAAGCATGAGGCTCCCCAAATTTCTTTTCGGTGTCCACCTGGGTCCCACACTAAGCGTAAATCCATTGTATGCAATAATGCCCTCTTCAGAAGATCACACTTATAATGATTATTGAGTCCTCAAACTGCACAAGAATTAACTCTTGCATAAGTGATAGAAGGTATGAAAAGAACTTGATCAGTCCTTGAAAGTATTCCAAAGTGGGACCATGCATGGCTTCCTCGTCCAGACACATAGCCAAAAGGGAGTAAGAAACCATAATCCTCATATCTTGCTTGTCCTTCTTCATGCCAAATTGATAGAGACCTGTTGCCCACATGGATAGATTGCATGGTTGATGCCTGTTGCACAAGAGAGCCCACCATGTACAAAAGATAAACTATAAACCACATTTTAAAAATGACTCCATGTTACCACTAGTATGCAAAGCCATTCTTCCTTGATTGGTGTGTCCTAGATTGATTCCACTGGTTGTTGATGTCAATCCTTCCACTCTTGTCGCAACCCAACTTAAAGAGCTTCCCAAATTAATGTTACACACAATGTTCACAATTAGAAAGGAAAACCTAAAGTGCCAGTAGACCTCAATTGCATTTCTCTGCATGAGTCTTTCTCTAGAAAGGACTTGCCAAGTGGTCGTCAATATAACTTTTAGTCATCTTCCGCCAATCTTGTGCCATAGGGGTAGTTGAAGTGTCTTCACCACTTTCACCTGTGGTTGCAAATTTGAAGGGTCCACCTTGTTGTGGTTGAATGTGAGGCCCATTACCTCAATGGAGCTATCACTTCCTTCACTCCCTGTAGACTCCTCCTCTAAAGTGGTTGAAGAGTCACCACTAGAAAACTCATCCATAGAGGTTTCTAGATCCATGTCGCATTGCCGACCTGTCTTCATGTCGTAAAGTATTGGCCTCCCTTTTGCATCCTTCATCTAGATTATGTCGGTGTCCCAGTCCTACTTAGCTCTCATAGCCATAAACCAAGGCCTCCCTAGAATGATAGGATAGCCCTCCTCTTTGTGTGGCATGACAAAGATGTCCACATCTACCTCGGTGTTGAATGCCTTTATCCTAACTGCATTTATGACACCAACACATTGAACTTTTAATTATTTGCCATTTTGGCTCGGCATGGTGCCGGTCGACTCACCTGTAAACCCAAACGGTGGATCATTTTTTCACTCATGACGCATATTTGTGCGCCACCATCAATGTAGATATTGGAGATGTGTTGCCCTTTGATGTAAGCATCCATCACTGGTAGTATGTCATCTAGATTCCTCCCAGAGATAGCCCCAGCTATCTTTGGCTTTGGTCGTCTAGTGCTAACCATCTTTGTCCATTGTCTCCTCACCCTAGGTGCTAGGTGGAGTAACTGAGGCCAGGTGATTTTTGGGCCCTGTACAGAAACATCTTGAACCAAATCATATGGTTTAGAACATTCACCCAAAGAGAAATCTACAATGTCAAATTTACGTCGTGACTTGGACGGCTTTTTGCTGGATTCCCCTTTAGTCTTCATCTTTTCTTCCTTTTGGGAAGATTCACCTTGCCTAGCACGTTTTACCCCTATGGCATCTACTCCTTTAAACTTGGTCTTACCTTTTGCTACTCCCTTGATATCCTCCTCCACTTTCTCCTTTCCTTTACCTTTAAGACTGATGACGCTTACTGTTTGATTGCCAACTAGTGGTGGGGATAAGGGTGGAATGAGAGGTTGTGGTGGTGGTGGTGGTTGTGGTTGAATGGGTGGTTGTAGGATTTGCATGGGTGGTGCTTGTTGTGGTGCCCTCGGTGGTGGTGGTCTTGCTCTCGGTGGTGAAACCTGGTTTTGCCTGGCTCCTTTGTTGAAATTCTGCCTCCTTGGGTGTGGACAGTAGTACATGCCATGACCTCTTCCTTGATCTTGGTTGCGATTGTGTGCATGCCCTTGTTGTATCAAATGGAATGAAAGATTCTCAAGTTGATTGGTGATTCGATTGAGCAGGTCTTGCTGATCTTCAATTGGTTCTTGTGGTTGAATTCTCTGGGCGGCTGTTGTAGGTGGTGCTAGAGGTGGTCGGGTCCTAACGGCTTCCTCTTCATCGATATTCCTGGCTTGTAGGTGCAACTTCTTGTCTTTAAGGCGGTCCACTTCAACTGCTAGCTCATACGTAGCAAGAAACCTTCCCTTCACCTTCTCTCTAAGAGTTGGCCATAACCCAGCCACAAACCGATCCTTATTAGGAAATCAGGTGCCCCCTCATACTCTCTTAGCGATGCAACCCATCGCCCCAATAAATCTACAAACTTTGACTCATATGATGTGTATTCTAGCATACTGCCCTGCTTCAACTCTGTCAACAATTGCCATAGATTCTCTGATATTGTGCCCTCTCCAAAACGCTTGACAAAGGCTGCTCTTAATAAGTCCCACCGTTCCTTGGTTGATTGTGCCAAGGCCTTGTACTATGATCTTGCCTCCACCTTCATTAGAAGTGGGAAGATGCGCAAGCGCAAAGCATCATCATCTCTGGCAGAGAGGACACATGCTATTTCCAAGTTGTCTAGAAAGTCTGCAGCATCCTCACCCACCTTACCAGTAAATGTTGGAAATGCTACACTTGCCATTGTGAGAGTGAGAAAATTAACTCGACTTAGAAATCTTTTAAAAAAATAATAATAATAAAACAATAGAGATTCAATACATGGGTGCTCGGTAGATGGAAAACATACTATACAAGGATGAAAATAACTACATCAAAAGACACTTCATGATTAATCACAGGGAGGATAAAGGGTAGAGAAGAGGTGTTTATCTCTTGTAGTCGTTCTCTACCAAACATGGTTGTAATGATCTGCTAATAAAGCATCTTGCGGTCCAAGATTACTTTGATTGATTGAATTTGTTGTGGTGCATAAGTTTGGTTCCTTGCAAAAGGTTGATGTGCTGGGTCCATCACATGATAATTCGGAAAGGCTCTCTCCTTTGTGGTGGAAGGTTATAGTCGGAGGTGTAGAGCTCTTGGTAGTCGAGGTCAAATTTATAGTACCACAGGACAAGGTTGTCTTCGTCTTCTAGCTCTAGGACTGCCCCTCTAGCAAGCTCTTGGAAAAGCTTGAACTCTCTCTCTTTGAGCAACTTCACTTTCCTGCAAGATAGAGTGCCATCTAGTGTATACACAGGTGTGATGAGGTAGGTGGTGAGTCTTACCACTTGTATTAATCCAAGTTGGATGGATACATAGGAAGCTGTAAAGTCGTCATCATAGCCTTGATTCACAAGCAACACCCCTTGAAGGTGGAGGGTCTTGTCTTTCCGCCAATCAAAACCTGTGTCAAAGACCTTGTCGATGACAAGCTCCGCCACTTCACTCGGTAGACGACACAGAATCCATGCTGCTGTTTCTAGTTCCTGGCTTATGAGATGAGAGTGAGGTATAGAAAGACTTTGGAGGATTTACCCTTTTGTTTTGGAGACGGGGTGATTGTCGGCGCTGGAAAACCCTTGAATCTTTTGGTGCAAGGGAGAGGGAGGGACCACGCGTTCGTAGTAGCTTCCTCAAGTTGTGAAGGCTTGTTGTGGATGTAGGTGGAATAGGTGGCAAAGATGGGGACGTAGATGTAGAGAAGCCTGGTGCTACTTGAAAGCCTACTGATGTGAGAACGTCTGTGCGGATATCGAGGGAGAAAATGATGGCCTTTTCTTCACTTTGGGTTGCACTCATGTCGAAGGTGCGGTTTTTGGCTACAATGTGAGCATGATGCAGCTTGTGCCTTGCTTTTACGCTTGCGGGGATGATGAGAAATGTAAACAATCTGAGTAGGGAAAGAGGGTCTTACCACTTCTTCTATGCTAACAATACAACACCCTGGCAAGAGTGTCTTGATGGCTTGTGTCAAACCTGCTTGAAGCTCCTCCTCTTCAGTGGTCCAATTAGAGAATTCAAGAAGCCACTCGTCCATGACGAGAAGTAAACATGTCAGTCTTGTAAACTGAAGGTCTTGAGTTCGATCCTCAGTGGGGGTAGAAAATGAGAGGTTGAAGTGAAAAATAGACCCGGTGGCCTCTACACCAAGACTATGCACAATGGCCTCATCATGGGGGATACACAATAGGGGCACCACCTAGCAAGATATGCGGCTAGGACGCATACATATACACAATGAAGCATGCCATGGAAAACAATTTCAAGATCCACGCTCAAATGTGGAATGGGGTGGTCGGAGAATAAGGTGAGAGGAGTGGTGAATGAGTGAGAATGGGCTTGCTACTCGTGCATGTTAGTAAGGAAGATAATGAGGTAGGGGAAACTTGCGAGTATGCTCACTTATCATACAAGAGGTGACGAATCTGCACACCTCAAGATGGAAGTAGCAAGATGATAGGAATATGAAAGGGAGAGAGAGAGTGTGTGTGTGTATGGTGGCGAATCCGCACACCTTTACATAAGCAGAAAAAAAAGGCAAGGAACAAGCATATACCATACTCACAATGAGATGTATCCAAAGCGACACAAAGTATGGCACCAAGATGGAGTGTGTTGATTGCTTGCAAAAGATGAATACAATAGGTAGCGTATGGCAGGAAAATGAGAAGGGGACAAGATCGTAGGAGGCATAATGGAGAGATGGGAGTTGATGGCGAGGAATATCATGAGTGTGTCCACCCTTCTTCTTCTTGAAATTGTGCCTTCAACCCTTAATTACAAGTGGTGTGGAGGTGTGGTGCTCATCTTTTGTGCATGGTGATGGTGATGATGATGGTGATGATGATGGTGTTGTGATTATGTGATTAGGATTCATGCTACAAGCATGTAGCACAAGAGTGTGTATGGATAGGTGTGTGTGTGTGTGTGTTTTAAGTGAGCTCTCATGGCCTCCTTATATAAGGAAGGAGGGGAGGATTTAGCAATATTTCTATTTGAGGTGAGTGTCCCTCTTTGGTGACTAGGAAAATGGGGTGCATGTGACTATGGCTCCCATCTTGTCTCCTCATTATTTAAAATACCCGAGTCAATAGAGAGAGAAGAAGAGATAATGTGGGTAGGATGTAGAGGATAGGAGATATTTACAATAGTCTAGCTTTGGCTAGACTTAAGCTTATTAGGGAGAGAAGAGAGAGGTAAGAAATTTACAAGAGAGATTGTCAAAGGTGGATAGTTGTTGATGAGGATGGATCCTCAAAAAATGGTGATAGAATCACTCTAGACTTGCCAAGACCTCATTAAAAGAGCCTTGTATTTTGTAATCATGCTTGAAGACTTGTAGAACCATAGCCATTCTAGAGGGAAGAAAATTGGGGATGGCCTGTGTCACCATTACAATAGAAAACTGGGGTCTACTAAAAAAATCATATCTCCGTGTTCATATCTCCAAAAATTCTGAAAAAAATTGAGCTAAAAGTTGAGATCACGAGCTACATCTTTCATGTTGAACGCTCCTTCAGATTCGGGGTTCTTCTCTACTTAAAAAATTCAGCCAAATAATGTATTATTTGTGGCTACAAAGGTCTTTTGGTGGTCCCCTTTGAGTGGACTTCTCTCTTGCCTTCAAGTGTGAGCTCCCTCATGTGTATGAAAACATGACCTAGAGTTTTGAAAAGATTGGCAATCATTTAGATGGAGGTATTATTGAAATTTGAAAGTGGGGTTGAGATTTGAAAATGAAAACTAGTGAATAAAATATTTGGTAGGGTGGATTAATATATATATATATACATGAAAAATATATTAGAAAATACTAAAATATATAATGTAATTTAGAATATATATATTTAATATTTAAGGTCAAAAGAGAGATATCAACAAAGAAAGCTTACTTATTTATGCTACATCGTGATTGATTAGCATAAGTCTTATTTATTTAATAAAGGCTAAAACTTTTGTGAGAAAGGGAAGAAAAATCAAAAGTAACTTATATAATAGGAAATATTTTGGTAAAAGGGCAAAGATATATGGGGGGGTTCCCATGCATGGAAAAGCTTGCCTCACTGGAGACATAACTATGCCCCAACTCGTTCTAGTAGATTGTCTTCATCCATTGCATCTTCATCTACAAGTGTCATATCTGCCTAATCTGCATCATCCCTCATATATCTATCAGCTTCCTTTGTCATACCTTCGTCCATCTTATCTAATGTCAGAGTAGTATCTGCGTCGTCTGACCAACTTTTCTCCAGGATCTCTTGCCGTTCAAATACTTGTTTATTTCTTGGAGCAACCTGAACCACAAACCACCATTATCGCTCTCGAGGGTCCGATACAAAGAGCACTTGCTCACAGGCCAAGTTCTCCATGACGAGCTTCTAAAGCCAAATGGATTGACTCCATCCATTGCCATGCCCATGACTCTTAAAATGTGGCCAGGTATCTTCAATGTGCCTCCAAGGCTTTGAATCAGCGGGCGGGCACCCTAAATGTTGCGTCAGTGGATCTATTTGTAGAATGCCACCGCATCAACTTTGCAATGGAACCACAACAAAACATGCTTTTTATCCTCGGAATAATAGGGAAATGCTGCAATAATTTAGCTGGCACTGACTCGCCGACTGCATCTTGTTTGTAGCGCATTGCTTTGCACGTAGGACCCGACAAACAATCTGCGAATTCATTGCGAAAAAGAATGCAATCATTTGGACATGCATGAATCTTGTTGTAGTCCAAGCCAACTAAGGTCAATAGTCGCTTTGCGTCTGGCCTGGAGGGGGGCATTTCATTGCCAGCCTAGAGGAATTGCTCCGGCAACAACCTGTTTAATCCACATTAAATTAAAATCTCCCCAAGCACGCCACCGGTGCAATCGGAAAATATCTTTTGTAAGTTACGTACCTAAACAAAGCAGTGACGCTTGCATCTGACAACCCCTACACTCACTGCAGATTCAAAAACAACAGACAAGTACGAAGCACAGATATTTTGGCGCCTTCATAGATTGATTGACGTGCCAACTTTCTCAACATGTGTTCAGGAGATAGGCACACGTCTTCTGGTGCTGCTTCGTTAGCGTTCTCCTCACTTGTCTGGAAGAAGCCAAGATCTTCTCCATGTCATCGTCTTCTGTCTGTAAGCCCTCCTCTGCTTCCATCCTTGGCTCTAGATTGGTCGGACCTTCACGCATAATCCTTTTTCTCTCTCTCTCAGAGGTAGGTGTTATGTTGCAAAAATCAATGCCCATTCCGTAGGAATCGTATCGTAGATTCTGTACAGTTTCTCTAGAAAACTCTCCGTACTTGTGCACTGCTCATTATATATCCTACGCTTGTGCAAGATTTGATAATTGTAGAGCGTGCACGAGCATTCAATCTTTTCCTCCATGTTAGTTGATGACGTTTCCATCTACAATGATTATGAATGTTGTTTTAATATACATATATACTCCTCACAATGTAAACTACCTCGCATTCTCTAGCCTTGCCCGATCTCCGCACACCTTGGTCCAGAGGTGTACGGAGATCAGGACCACCGGGTCAAAATCTCATCTTTATTGGTCAAATCCTATATGGGTAGACACATACATGCTCTCCCAGATGTACATGACAATGCATGTAGTTGGCAAAACCCCTTTGCCTCTTTTAGTTCCATAGTTTCTTCTAGAGGGAGAGGGAGAGATAGAGAGAGTTTCTGTCCTTTTCACACAATTGGTCAGCCAAGCTAACTCTTTCACGCCGACTTTCTCTATCTACTACTCTCTCTCTCTCTCTCTATCCATCTCCATAGCTATCTCTAGTTAATTCTCTTTCTTTATCTACCTCTATCTCTGGCTCTCTCTCTCTCTCTATTTTCTTATCTCTCTCTCTATATCACTCTCTCTCTCTCTCTCTCTCTCTCTCTCTCTCTATTTCTCTCTCTCTATGTACCCTATCTCTCTTTCTCTCTCTCGCTATCTCTCTTACTCTCTCTCTATTTTAATATCTCTTTCTCTCTCTCTCTCTCTCTCTCTCTCTCTCTCTCTCTCTCTCTCTCTCTATTTTCCTCTCTCTTTCTCTCTCTCTCTCTCTCTCTCTCTCTCTCTCTTTCCCTCCCCCCCCCTCTCTCCCTCTCTCTCTCTCTCTCTCTCTCTCTCTCTCTATTTCCCTCGATCTCTCTCTCATTCTCTATTTCTCTCTCTCTCTCTCTCTTTTTAATTTCTTACACACACACATTTCTCTCTCTCTCTCTCTCTCTCTCTCTCTCTCTCTCTCTTTCCTACACACACACATGTACACACCCATGATGTAGCTTGAGAGAGAGAGAGGGGGGGTTGGGCGGGGGGGGGGGGGAGAGATCAATAATACCTGCGCTGCAGGTTTCCAAGGGCAGATCTGTATGCGGGCTCACAGGCGAAAATGACGGCCTGCACGCGGATTTGGTTTTTTCTCCCAAATTTTTTCCATCGATATACGCGTGGATACACGCGTGAAAATATGTGTGGAAATACAGGCATTGCCACATGTATTTCCACGTTTGTATTGACGCATATATTGACGAGCAATATACCCGTCGAAAAGTGCGTGGAAAGGTACGGTGCATCAAAATATGGTGCGTTGAAAGCTGGGTATTATGTTGTAGTGTATTGTGGATACAAGGGGGATGACTTGCACCAAGGACAAGGTAGATTAAGAGTTGGCTGATGAGCCACCCAAGATGGATAAGAAAAATGCGGTGCTCAGATGCACCAATGAGACAGAGTGTCTTAATACCAAAAACATGTATGTTGGGCTATATAAGTTTGATAATGGAGAACAAAAACTCTATTACAGATGTGACAAACCCCGCCTCAAGAAATTGACTGACCATAAAAAACTATATGTTTTTACATACACGGAGGGGAGAAGTATTCAAGTGGTCATAATAGACAAGTAGGGTCAAAAGTACTCTGCTATGGATCGTAAGGAGTTAGAGAGTTATACATATTTTGGGGGACCACTCCACCAATACTATGTACATCCGGAAGAGGTGAAAATCACGACTACTTACACGAGATCTGAGACTGTGCATGTGAGTCCAGCGAGAAATAGAGTGGAAGATTCTTTTGGACATGAATGAGTTCCAAACATAGGTCCTTTAAGATCAGCGAGGTCTAGGACTTCCATGAACACACACTGCTCTTGATGTGACTTACACCACTAGAATCTTTCCCACTATTACACGAGACCGCCTTGATGAACGTATAGCGAATAGGATACCACTTGTAGTGCCAAGGGGAGATTATGAACCTAGATAAACCACACCAAGAGGACCAGGGGTTGTAAGGATGGTTGCAAAGACCAAACATATGCGACCATCTCAAGTGGTACCCAAAAAGTATAGTGGATCAGGAGATGATGTAGAAAAACCATTGGCTATACCATCGGAGGATCTGTCTTGGTGGACAAGGTTTTTGAATCCTTGGACGCAATTTTAAAATCCTACAATGGGAGGCTAAAGCCTAACCAAACCCAAGAGGATAGGTGGCTTACATACCCTCATCCAAGCTATGAAAAAGAGAGGCTAAAGATGTGCAAGGAGCTCATCCAAGCCGCTCAAGCGCTCATGGAGACACCAGTTCCAACTGCTCCAAAAATGAAGGTATAATCAGTGAAAAAATTCAAGAGTTAAAGGAGCGTGGAATTGGAAAGAAAGACCAACGACATTCTGTAAATGAAACACCATTGGATACAAGGGTGGCAACCAATACGATAGATGGAATGTATTCGCAAGCACCTTTGTCAATTTTGGAAGTGAAAGAACAATGGCCTCAGAAGCTATGGGAGCAGATCAAGAATATAAAAAACATGGAAGTGCTACACTTCTGTCAGCCCCTATCACAAAGATCCACCTAGAGCATGAACACTACCCAAATGATATCCGATCATTGTATGGTGATGCAAGTACATTGATATCCAAGGATAGCAAACCACACTCATTGAAGACTTTACCTTCATTTATTGGTAACCATGAAACCTGATTGGAGGTGAAGAAAGTACCATCTCAATGGAAGGCCAATCCTAAGATGATGGATACAAAAAATCTTCATGAGCTGATGTCATCCCCTTTCCATTGTACGCTAACTCTATCAGACTTACTGTAGATAATACCTCATCTCTTGGAGGAGGTCGGGAAAAATTTGAAAAAAATAGGGTTGGTAATTATACCACCCAATGATTCTCCAAAAACACTGAAGACCCAAACCTTGAAACAAGCTAAACATGAGCTAGTGCTAGTGAACAAGGTGGGAGATTATTATGAAGGTGAAGAAGGAAATACTACCGTATCGGTGGAGTACAAACAGGTTAAGTCGGTAGCAATATTGGATAGTGGGGCCGGAATAGCCATAGCCATCAAGGAAATGTGGAAAAAATGGAGGAAACATGGTCCCTGAAAGACTAGAATAAAACTTCAATTAGCAGATGGGTATCTGGAGAGACCAATTGGCATCCTAGAGAAGATTGTAGTAACCTCTTGTGGAATTGCATATGAGCACACATTCACGATTATGAATTTTGATGAGAGCAGCAATTTTGATATCATATTGGGCAGACCATTCATGGGTTAGCTCAAAATGATACAAGATTGGGGATACAACTATATCTATCTAAGGAACAAGGATGTCACTACGAAAAATTAGTGTCACAGATCATAGCTATAGAGATGTGGAACGAGCCCAAGGAGAAGAAATAATGTCCACAAATGACCAAGAGGGGGGAATACCAGCTTGGCTATAGAACAAAGCTCACCATTGGACAAGAGGATCTTCAGAGGGTGGTAGTTTAAAAAAGGAAGCATTCTTGATAGGTCAACACAAGACGTGGCATATGTACCAAAGCCTTTTCCAGAGGAGACGTTTGAACATTTTGAATGGAAACAAATACTGGCCACTCTTGATGTGTATGTAAACGAGGTGACCCTCACCAAATTTTGCGATGAGAAAGGACATGATAGCATTACATTCCAAATGTTGGGTGTCAATCTAGATCCAAAATTATAATTGGAAGTCCCTGACAAGGAAGGGGTTGCCGATTGTCGATGCATAGTGGATGAGATCTCAGTAAGAGACCTTCACCAAACAGACGAAGAAGATTTCTAGTTCTCAACGCATAAGCTGTTAGAGGACAACACATACGACGAGCTTTCTAGTAGCTCAAGTCAAAACATCAAACGGAACAATTGACGTGTGATCCATTATTGATTTTTGAACCAAAATCCTCAAAGACAATAATGTACATATGGGGATAAACGTATCAACAAACGAAACAAGAAAAAAGAAGACTCGGTACCTCTATTAACCGACAAAACGTAGTACTTAAGGTTAGTAGAAGCAACTGATTGCCTCAAAGATGGGATATGAAAGAGGTACATAAAACCTAACAACCAAAACAAAAATAAAAAATAAGAACACATGAAAACCACAAACGAAAATCATTTTCGAGAAAGCAACAAAGTTGTCCAAAATGGAGCACAAAAACAAATACAATGAACGGAAACAAGCTTTGAAGGAAGTTTGGACAACAAAAATGGAAACTGATGAGGAAACAAATGATGATAAATTCAATGCACCTCCAACTATAAGAAGGGTAGAGGTGAAGGCAACACAGAAAAATGATGCACAAACTACAACTAAGTTCTATTTTGAACACTATCTTTACAAGATATGGTCTACTCATTGAAATAGTGAGTGATAGGGAAACACATTTTCTAAACAACGTCATTGAAAGTCTCCTTGACAAATTCATGGTGGTTCATCACAAATCAGCACCCTATCACCCACAAGCTAATAGGCAAGTAGAGAGCACCAACAAAATCTTATGCACGGTACTCACCAAAATAGTTAGTGACTCACAAAATGTTTGGGATCAAAAGCTACACACTGCACTATTTATGGACTTACGGAGTAGCTTTCAAAACTTCCATCAAGATGACTCCCTTTAATCTGGTGTTCCGGATTCATGCAATTCTGCCCATGGAATTCTTAATCAAAACCCTATGAGTTGCAACACAATTAGGGTGGATGGGCCACGAGCTATCAAAAAGACTAGACACCCTAGAGCAATTAGATGAAACTAGAATGAGAGCGATAGCTCGGATATATGCTCAGAACAAATGAAGGCTTTCCATGATCAACATGTGATTAAAAAGGAGTTCCAAAAAGGGGATTATGTTTTAATGTATACCCTCAAACAACACTCCAAAATCCTCAAAAAGTGAGGGATGGGGGCCTTTTGTAATACATGATATATCACAAAAAGCGACGCCATCAAGCTTGCAACATTAGCAAGTGAGGAGAGGCCTAATTGGACGAGTGGATATAGATTAAAGAAATATCTTCTTCCGCTGACACCAAAAGAACTCAAAACAATACATGCAGTAGATCAGCGCAAAAGTCAAGCACATGACATTTGGCAACAGGCATAGCAGGAAGCCAAAATCAGAATATTAAAGCGCAAGGAGCAAGCAAACTTTCAGAGAAATGCACAATAGAACGATTGTATTGATACTATTCCAATATTGTCCATACAAACGGAGGCTATATGGTTAGGTGGCATAGATCTATGCATTAGGTTACAACTTGCTGATGGTACCACCAAGCGAGCATTACTGGACACTAGGGCAAGAGCTAACGTTGTTAACTACTCCACTTTCAAAAAACTCACAAGGGAACCTCTAATTCCAAACCTGATGCGGTTAAAAGTGGCAAACAAAGGCACAATGGAAAGTCTAGGACATGTAAATTTACCAATCACTGTTGATGGTTTATCCTCATCAATTTCATGTGGTTGAGGACCAGGACATTTTTTATTCTAGGAGTGCCGTGGATGCACACTTATCAAGCCACGCCAAACTAACTGGACAATAACTTGCAGCTCAGACAAGAGGACCAATATTTTTCCACACCCTTTGTACAAACAGACCATGTATGGAAACCACTACAATCACCTCCTGGACCAATTCAGCGATATTCTCCATAGGTGGTCAGGAAAATCTGGGTTGTTTATACCAAAATGACAAAGCAATGCAAGTGAGTCTACATTGCATCAACAAAAATCCGACCTCAAGAAACCGCCCAAGGCTTTTATCAAGCAACCTAGGCCAATCCAACATCAACATCGATAACCAGAAGATGTCAAGTGGGTATGGAAACCAAAACAAACTCGCTCATGAGATGCCTCTTCAAGAGAATCCGCACCAAAGCAATCTTAATGGTGACCAAAACAAAGCCCTCAATCCAAAAAACAAGCAAGATCACAACTTCTGCAGGTGACCATCAAACACAAAGCATGTCTTCTACAATTACTATTGTTCAGACCACGCAGCTTCAACATAACCTTGCCATCAGTAGCCCTGTTCAACATCCCTCTCTTGCACAACATTTTTTTCCCCCAGCTATATCCTCCATTCGCATCATAGAGCCACACCATACGGCTATGCATAGACACATACTTCGTTCCCATGCACTCTAACACATGTTCGTCTGGGATGACTCCTCTAGGAAGGGGGGAAAATGTAGCAAGATTATCATTTTGTATATATTATCATTACATAGTTTCTTTTCTTTTCTTTTCCTTTAAAATAAACTTTTCAGAGCCTTATAAACTCTTAGCGAGCATAATAATGAGCCATACCGACACCATCTAATACCGGGTTAAGAATATGTATATTTAAGAGATTAGACTATTTTTTGATGATTTTTGGCCAACTAATAATAATTGTAAATAAATTTCTTCTACTAAAAAGCTAAAAACAAAAAATAATCAACAAAAAGTGATAAGTTGACCCAGGAAAGTTGGAATTGACTTTTGAAAGCAAACACCAAAACTTCAAAGCAAGGGCTTCTAACATGTCAAATATGAAAAGACTCGACACACGATGGATTTTGAGCCAGCTCTCTCTCTCTCTCTCTTTCTCTCTCTCTCCTTTCTTTCACCTTATCTACTATCAATAATGCTCTCTTTTGAGCCCACATCCATGAATTAAGTAGACAAAGAAGGCCCCCAATGTTTTGATATTAAAACAAAATCATAATCCTGATTTTCTAGCTTGTAAATTAGGATTTGTAATAATCTTAATGAGGGTCTCCAACCTATAAATAGGACCCTCTCCTTCTTGTAAAACAACCCCCAATATCTCACATAGCACCCCAACACTCTATGCGCAAGGAGAGATTTAGGTGTAGCAACCACTTGTGAGCTTCATTTTTGGTGTGAGAGAATCTTTCAAGATACACATTTCAAACTGACAGAGTGTGATTTCAAAAATCGCAAAACCACTATTGTATATGTTCCTTTATCATCAAAAATAAATTAAGGTTTGGTGCATCAAAGACATGATTCGATGTTCAAATCTATCATTCGATCTTGTTTTAGAAAGTATTTAAGTGTGTTTTCATTGCCAATTTTGTGTCCATAGTAAGAGGGTATCGTGGTGAGAGGTCTCCCACACCCTAAGACTGTGTGTGTGTGTTGACAATGTTTAGCATTTACTAAGCATAATAATTTTGTACAAGATCTATGATAGCATCATAACAAACCATCTGCATTTGCAAGTCACAAACAAGATATTACGCAAGTTCCATTCCTCTCTCTCTTCCCTTTGCTCTAGCTCTCTCTGCTCCATTCGGTGTGTGTCTTTGTGTGAGATTTCTTGTGTGTGTTTTGTGGCACATCTTCTTGGGTGTGACAAAATCTCTCTTGCGTCCTAGTTCACATACTATGCATAACTAGGTGGTGCCCCTTTACTTGTTTGGCTGTGGGTTTATTGTTGTTGTTTCTTGCTTGTGGTTGCCCTGGCCCCAATTGAGTAGCATGGGCGCCTTGAGGGGTGTTTAGAGGTCACCTCTCTTGTTGCCCACCCCGGACTACCTCAGTACAAAAAAGATATGCTACAGGCGTCTGTCGCGGTGACCCGCTAACACCGGCAATTTCAAAATCTTCATCATCTCCCAAGTATACATATCCAAAATTACCTTTGGTGTGATCTTGGAAATGTTTCTTGAGTGGTGTCGCATGCAATGAAGCCCAAGAATCTACTATCCAAGAATTAGACACATTGTCTAATTAGGGAATTAGAGCATCTTGCTCTACTTTACTTGCCATATTGGCCTCCGATGTTGGCTTGTTGTACTGAGACTCCGACTTTGTCTTCTTCTTTGCCCAGCAATCCTTCTTGACGTGGCCCTTCTTGCCACAATTCCAACATTCAAGAACTAAATTTCTGTGTGACTTGCTCTGCCTTGAGAGATCATGACCCTTTTGGTTTTTGAGCCTCTCCTTAGGCCTTCCTCTTTTTTCCACTGATGCAACACTTGATGATTCTCCTGTGCCTCTCCTTCACATTTCCTCGCTTAGAAGAACACCAACAACACCATCAAACTTAAGATTATTTGTGACAAAGATATAGTTACTTACAGCCATCACAAGGCTGTCCCAACTATTTGGTAGAGATGATAGTATAAAAAGAGCTCGCACTTCATCCATCAAAATTGATTTTCACCAATCAAAGTTGACTTGTATTGGTGTTAAAGTCATTTAGGTGTTCTGCAACTGAACCATTCTCTGCTAGCTTTAGATTGAACAAGCACTTCATGAGAAATACCTTATTGGATGCCGATGGTTTCTCATAGAAGTCATCAAGTGACTTCATCAAATCCTCCGTGGTTCTCATCTCCAAAACATTGAAGGCCACCGTTGATGCCAATCTTAACCAAATTGTTCCTAGTGCCTTTTCGTCAACGCAAATCCATGCTTCATTTGCCATCATTGTGGGATTCTTTGCAAGACCTCCTAGTGTCAAATAGAGGTCCTTCTCAGGGATTTAATACTTACATAATTACCACAAATTTTGTGTGATCAAGAGGTCTTACTGACACATTTACATTATTACACTTAACATGATCACAAAGAAAACCCACTAAAATCCTGCCGAGCTTTTTTAATTTCCCTGCGGGCCCGCCGGGAAGCTGGGTGTTATTCTTTGTTTCATCTTTTGAGAGAGAGAGAGAGAGAGAGAGAGAGAGAGAGAGAGAGAGAGAGAGAGAGAGCTCATCGACCGCCTTTGAAGGTACGTTGAGAGGAGAGAGGAGAGAGGGAGAGAGGGGGTCGTGTGGGAGCACGATTTGCATCACAGTGAATGGCATACAATGGGAGTGTGTGCTATAGAATGTCATTTGTTAGAAGCATCTGTTTTTGCATAAATGTCGTGTTCACGTCGTTAACCCAGCCGTACAAACGTCATATAAATTTTTAAGTATTAAGTATATGAAATACTTGGTCGGTAATGCGGCTATGAAGAGTATTTCATATACAAATGTTTGAATTGTTTGATTTTGTTGTTTTTAAGTGCCCATATGAATTTTTATGCTAGCTAATCATATTCAAAAGAAAGATTTATTCATCAATCATCGCTATTTTAAATGCTACATTTACCTAAATTATATGCAAAAAAGTATTTGCACACAATTTGCATGTTAAATATTTACTTTTATCTTTTTAAAGGACCTCAAGCATTATCGCTATTATTAATGCTTCATTTCTATAAATTCTTAGTAAAAAAGAATTTGCACACAATTTGCATGTTAAATATTGTTTTGTATCTTTTTGAAGAGCATCAATTATCATCGCTCTTTTGAATGCTACATTTACATAAATTTTATGTTAAAAAGTGTGTGAACACAATTTGCATGTTAAATATTTATTTCTATCTTTTTAAAGAGCAAGACATTCTTTGCAATTTTCTCGACCGATTGTATACTTCCAATGTTTTAAATGTTTTTGAAGTCTTTAACTCGGTGTGTGCTTCTTTTTAATTAGTGCATGCGCATGGAGAAAAATATAAGTTAAAAAATCAATATATGTTGAAATGTGCCAGATTGTTAACATGTATTGTTTGATCTGGATTATGTTCTTATAAACCACTTGTTTGATCTGTATTTTACACGTGTAATTGATTGAAATTTTTAGTGAAGATTGTTTTCAATTTTTATCAATATTTCCTTGCACATTTCTAAAAGTCTTCAAGTCATGGTTAAGGGTTTGCCTAAAATAGCGTGAGAGTGTTAGTGCCATTCGCAACAATGAATTTGTATTTGATATGCTAGTTTTTATTTTCAAGTGAAAATAGGACACCAGATCAAAAGAAAAGTATTGTGCGTGCCATTTGTAAAGAATGTATTTTGGGAATCTCATCATGTGCAGATGCTTGCATATAGCAGATTAGTGAAAGCAATGTCTTCATCAAAGACCTCACTAGTGCTATATGGGAGACAGAGGGCGTACGCTGCGAGGTGAAGGCCAATACAAATTGTTGATTCCAGCAGGGATTCAAGAATTTGACCCCCACCACAAGGTTAGGAAAATCTTTGGCAATATGAAAGTATGTTGTAGAGACTTAAAGGAAGATATTCCTCCTGCCTGTGACATGTCAAAATTAGAGCTCTAGGATAAATTATGGAAGGAATAGAAGGTAAAGATGAAGCATGTGAAAGCACAGGACCAAGCAGCCTTACCCAAGAGATTGAAGATGGGCCAAGATGTGCAAGCAGCTTTGGAAAGTTGATCCGATGCCAACGGCATTGGCACAATTATGCGCACGGCTTTGAATGCCAAGTGCACTCATCTTGTCTGCATCGCTCATGAAGCCTTGGTAGAAGGTATGAGGGTTGGAGCAAGCTCCTTTTGTGTGTGCACATTGTACACCATCAAAGGCATCTCTTTCTTTCTAGACCACATTACATATGTGGAAAAATGCTACAAGGGAGGGAGTGAGGCAAAATTTGACAACTTACCACCAAAGCTCCTTGGATCACAATATTCCCATACTACAATGGGGGTACCGTGGGAAATATGATGTGCCGCTTACCATTCGCTCACGGATTATTAGGACGACACATGCACAGGCTACAACACGGTTGGAGATCATTGCGTGCAACAAATCTTTTTGTATAAGAGATAGACACGGCACAGATCAAAGCAGTTATCGAGAAATTGCCAGACATTTGTCATGTCTTAATCGATGGCGTTGCGGCTGCCCACTCGATCGGGATAGTGCACATGACCTGCACCCGTTCAACATAATATTGGACTTTACTAGCGCAAATAAACCCCGTGTTAGCATCATTGATTGGGGGATGATTCTCTGAACGCCAGCTAAGAGTGCAACAAATAATTATCTACATCCAAGTGCATAGTCGGACTCTACAGTTTTGGAGGCACAGAGAAAAGGGTATGCAGAGATGGCTAAGCGACCGTGGATTGCTCCATAACTATACGATCCATGGTGCATAGATGTATACAGAAAAGCGAGCAACATTTATACATTGGGCTATCTATTTGACATGCTGATAGATTTTTGGAGTGTAGCTAGAAAAGCTTATTTTCTGAAATAAGTTTTTCACCATCCGGAAGAAGATGTTATGAGGGCTTTTCGGATTAAAGAAGATTGTTGGATGAAGTTAAAAGAGTAGTAAAAAAGAAAAAATGTATCTGACATGATGAAATTTTTTCAAAGAATATTTAAACAGACCCTAAACTTGCCCCTTGTTGAACTTGCACCATCATTTTATCCAATCTAAACATTTTTATGATATACATCTGTCTTGTCTAGCGTATTCTATTTTTTATTGAAGTGTATTATCTGGTTTGCAGTGGTTCACCTCCTTGAATCAATTATCTTTAGTCATTTCAAATTTGTCGCGTTGAGTGTCGGTATTTCAAATGGTTCAATTACATCCAACAATTGTGATTTTGTTTAGTCGCATTAGTCATGGTTTGATTTAGTGGATTATGATGTCTTATGTACTAGACAAGAAGTTGCTATCTTGTGCATCTGTGAGATTGTTGAATCGTGAGAATATATATTTTTCAATGATATTCAATATTTGTCTATCTATTAATTTCAGCTCCAAGAGAAAATGGCCAATGAAGAACAAGATATTGGTTACCAATCAGTGCCTGATGATCAATAACATCAAGCGGCTGTTAATGCATTTCATTGCATGAATTCTCTAGCACACGGTATGTTGGTACAACAAGCAACGCGCACTCCTCGTTGACTCTCAAAATGGAAAAATCCAAACCACATGCAATGAAAAGAGATCAATAAAGAAGTGACAAAGGACATGGTCAAAACAATATGGCCATGTGAGGACGCAGAGATCAAGAAAGGAAGGTGGAAGGTTTTGAAGTGCAACTATGATGCGATCAAAGAAAACGATGAGAGAATCTACTTAGACGTTTATGGCCATCCCATGCACAATGCAGATTGTGCGTTATATTTTGCAAAAATGTTATATGTTCACTTTGTGCAATGACGAACAGTTCTTCGAAGGAGACAACTGTTGCTACTCATGATATCAATAAGAGTTGTGTCACTTTCACCCGAGATGAGCTAGCATTGATAGTGGAAGGCGCCGACCTATAGTTAAAGAAAGAGAAGGATATTTACACGACACATGTGGAAGAGAAAGATGCAAAAATAACATGGCTTTCTATAGCCACCCAAACACCCCAACCTTCACAGTCCGGATGGAGAAAGCCATTCACCGCTTAATCCAGGATGTTCAAAATCTGACACAGCGAGTGAATCCAACACCTGTATAAAGTATTTTACAAGAATTTTGATGGATGGAGTGGATATTATACATTGACATGTGGTCATTATTATCACTTTGTCTATCTTATTTGTTTAATGCAAAATAGTAAGCGATGTGCAATCTATTCAAAAGATATTTCACAAGGAATATATATTATGTTTGGCATGGTAAGTGAGTATAAATTCAAGCAAGCCCACCAAGATACCCCTAGCACAATTAGAAATCTATTTGGTAAACAAGATGCAGCTTCAAAGCAACACAATTGAGATCGACAAAGTATGTATAATTGTGAATATGAAGCATTGTATATAATCAAAACACATTTAAATACAAGGTCTTTAATAATGGTTTTTAACACGATCTTCATCCTACTCTTAAGCGATATTGAATCTGTGAAATTGTTATCCGGTTCTAAGTTGGAGTGTCGTGGTTCTCCTTGTAATTCAACATACACATTGCAATCATACACATTGCAATAAGGTCTATGCACAACATAATAACTACAACATTGCTATGAAATTTTCAATGCAATTATTATTATAATGATTATTTATATGTCCATGCTGATTTGCAAACAATAAGACACATCTAATTTCAAATGCTACAAAGAATAATCAACTTCTACTTAGAACGATGTCAGTTGTTTGCAAGAAAAAAACAAAAGCAGTAAAATATATGATTGGTCATTTCATGCACTAATAATCTATCATAATACAAAATGCACTCTCTGTATAAACCAATGCATGAACTAACGCAAATAAGTCTTCAATATACTCACTCAATAAAGGACTACTTGTACTTGGTGAAGGATTGTAGCCCCCCATGCAACCAACTCAATATATAAAAGCTATTTTAATCCAATTAAAGATTATAGCTTTTATATTGTGGAGTGATAGTGTAAATCAACTCAAATCTATGATGGTGAAAAATGCAAGACTTCAAGGATCTTTATATGCCCAATACACTAGTACAAAACATCCGACCCTTGCCTATCGACTCGTCATTTACATATGCTCATATTCTAAAACCAATTACAACCCTCATTTGGAACAATGGCTTCTTCACAATGACATGACTTTCCAAGTTTTCAATTGTTTTGGTTTTGTACCTCTATGTCGGTAAAAGAATAATTTTTTTTAGAAGCGTTTACCGAATTAAGAATCTCGTTCGGTCCAAAAAAAAGGACATATGACTCTGTAACGTTAGGTCAATTCACAAGGAGATGACTATACCCAGCACACCGCTTACTACGTCGGGATTTTTCATTTTCTCCATGGGCCCATTGGCTAGATACATAAACCCGACGGGCCCGCTAGGAAAATGAAAAAGCCCAATGGGCCCCGCGGGGGAAAATGAAAAGCCCGGAGGGCTAGCCATCTCTATGGGTTTTGGCAGGTCATAATCAAAGTCACGTTAACAATTAACGTGATCATGTGATTTTCTTGTGTAAATACTAGAGTTATTAACGTGATCACACGATGGTGATTATGTTAATGAAATCCCTGGGACTCCTTGTAGAGATAGTCTTCAATCTGCATCTTCTAATGTTGGTAGTTTTTGCCATTGAACTTCTTGATCTTGAGCTTCCCTTCCTCCACCCTTACTCCCACTCAATTCAAGGAATCCTTTCCTTGAGATACTTTAGCTACGAGCAAGCCTTGCTCTGATACCGGTTGTTAGGAAATAGGGCGTAGCTAAGTAGATAATTGAGTAGTTTACTTAATGGAGAGAAATAATTTTCACACATGAGAGATTATAGATTATAGAGAGTACACAGGATATACCTGGTTCACCCAATGTGAGTTACATCCATGAGAAAGCAGCCACTCAATGGCTTTAGTACTTCAAAACAAGAAGTAGATTACAAAGGGATTATACGCTTTTGGAGCTCCCACCTTGCTTCACTCTCACCACCTCACATCAACTTCACAATGCAGCACAATGCTTCACAATCCGTTTTTGTGTGTAGAGCAGGCCTCCTTTTATAGGCCAAAAGGGTTGCCCTCTCTCGTGAGAGGCAGCCGTATGTAGCCTCCCTTGTGTAGACAAGTCCAAATCGGACCCTCGAATCCACCCATGTGTGGCTGTCCTTGAGAAGACAAGTCCGTCTTTGAAACCGACCATTGACTATCGGGCCACCGGCCAATCGGCCAAACGTTCGGCCAAAAGACTAGAAGTTTTTTGACCACTTTCTTATCGCCGTACGGCCATAATATTCTAGCAAAGTTAGTCTCGAGACTGGCCGTGAAAATTTTGGTTTTCAACGAGTGATTTTTCTTCACGCACGATGGCTTCTCCTCATAACAAGGGCCTTACAAATGTGTAGTTTTAATACAAAAAATTACAAGTGGTAAATCCGTCTCCATACTTAACACATAACACCCGAAGGTAAGATGCTTCCTCTTGGGTATAGTCCTAATTTATCATGGCGTTGCGGTCATTGATCCATTGATGCATGTATTACTGCAACATATCGTTGGTTTTACCACGGTTGAGACTGTGATGATATTTAAAGAGTCACCACTTGACCTTTGGCACTAATAACCTCTACTTAGGTCTACTAGTATGTATCTACGTGCTTGTGTGCTAATATACTTGTACGTATTTATAGATGAGTGAGTAGGGGGAAAGCTAAATCTCATATTGCTCTTTGTAATGTAGATGCCAGACGAGAGACCACTTGGTGGGGAGCAACCATATGGATCTTCTTTTGGCTCGTTCACGTCCCAAGTGGGCTCTCACCCGGGGTGGACATCGCCTCTATTGGACCCGAGTTTTGAGGTGGTGAGAACAAGCAAAGAAATAAATATTATTTATGGCTAGTTAACCCTAGACCATGAGGGTCATACGTTTATTTTTTCTATTTGCAGGCATGGCCATCCTACACCTACTCTACTCAAGTTCCTCCACCGGTCATAGATCCAGACCTACAACGGGCTCTCTCTTTACGAGACGAGTACCTCTGTTCGAAGGAGGGATGGTTTGGCCACTATACTACATAACAGCTTGTGACCTACGGTCTTTCTTTGTAGTCCACACTACAACACGACATGCAAAAATCGGTGAAAATACGAATGAAATAAAGTTACTTTTAAAACTAAAAAGCATTGAAATAGGCCTTGGAATATATGCCGGTATTGTAACGTCGGTATAAGGACCGATATTATAAGCGTTGAAATAAACCATGAAATGAGCATAATAAGCAATGAAATAACTGTCGATAATTCTATTGCATCTTCTGACACATCTATCGAGGTCTATATCGACATTTATATCGTACTCTGTATCGACGACGAAACCTGCAAGTTTTTTTGGGTAGAGAGAGCTGGGAACTAATGCTGCATGTATTGTAGCAAAAGAAAACAGCCCTCTCTGCCCAAAGGAAGAGTGCACAAAGAACCGCACTCCACCTACAAGTTGACGCTAAAGAGCAAGTGTATGGCAATTAGCAAAATTGTAAGAAAAACATAACCACAAAATCGAAAGCTTGATCATGGCATAATGGAATAAATATTTTATAACCATACTTAAATATGAGTCGAAAACTGCAAAACCATAAACATAACCTGTTTGCCATACCATAACTTGCTTGTCATACCATAACCATAACAAACATACCATCATTGCACAACCATAACCATAACCATAACCATAACCATAACCATAACCATAACCATAACCATAACCATAACCATAACCATAACCATAACCATAACCATAACCACAACCATAACCACAACCACAACCATAACCATAACCGTCACCATCACATGATTGCCATACCATCATAGCAAAACCATAACCTTAACTTGAACCATAACATCTGTGCCATACCATAAACATAACCATAAACCATAAATATAAGCACTACAAAACTGTACATATGCAAACAATCACTGCGTGAGAAGACCCTCATGGTAATGCCTCCCAGTCAACGTCCTCTTCCTCCTCCTCTAGTTGGGTCAAAAGGGCCACAAGTCCATGCTTGTACCCATATTTCTCTTTTTGGCGGGTCGCAAGACGCTTCACGGTAACTTTCTGCAAAATTATAGTTTAATCATTAGATATATCTTCAAATAACATATATATTTTCCATAATTTAAAGCCTGCATATAATACTTACAAATTCATGTTGAATCCTATCATAGCCTCCACTCCCAAGATGTGACGCTCCAGCAGACTCCAAACATGCTCTCTACTGCTGAAATATCTGAGGATTGTCTTGTGTCTCTTGTGCAATCCCCGCCCACTTTTGTGCATCCAATCATGCCTTTTTTACCTCAAACCGTCATTGTACCTGTCTCTCGCCTCTGATCGATGGTGTGACATTGTGGACTTCTCACTCGCAAAATCTAGGGGTTCGAGACTCGATTGTACCCCTCTGCAGGCCTGTACTCTCTCTGAATAGCCTCGAGGATGTAATTATTTCTTTCAAAATCAAGGTTATTCTAGACCTCCATCACAGAGTGACCAAACTAAATCGTAAAGAGCTGTTGAATCCTCTGTCGCATGGTCTTTTTGACCCTATCCACCACAACAGCCCCATCCCTACTCTTGTACAACTTGCTAGGATCATGGTCGTGTGATCCTCAAGGTCTTTGTGATTTTCCAATTGGTGAACTATCTACGGTGAACTATCTATTGAAGAGAGTGGTGGACGCTCTCTTGGTGGTGTGGACGCATCGGTAGAATCGCTACCATAACAACCACCACCTCCAAAACTATGCCTACCTCATCTCAAGGATGAACCACTCATCGGTGTAGAGGGCACACAGGTCCTAGGAATAAGGGCCACACTAGATTGAGGTGTGGGGCCGCTCTATGTAGGGACAACACTAGTCCCGGGCGTAGGGTCGATTGTAGTAGCTCTAGAAGGACTTGATGCCCAAAGGTGTTGTGCCATCGCGATCTGATTTGGTGTAAACTGAGACAAAAACGAGACCATATGCTCGAATGACATGTAGACCAAAGTTACAGGGAAACTAAAACTAGGAGAGTATGGATCATAATCATCGACCATGGCGAATCATACACAAACAACACCCACAAAATACAATAGTTTACAGAAGAAATGCTTAATCAATACAAATAACAAATCAATGAAGCTGCTACAGAAATGAATGAATCGAAAGTGTATTGTAGACTAATCAAAAGAGTTTTACAAAAGAGGACCACATTTTAGACATGCATGATTGCCCGAGAAACTCAAGCCTAAAATATCACAAAATTAAAAAATAAAAGCATTGGCATAGCTAGGAATCACATGTCTGTGAGGGTTTTAAAGACTTACCTGAGCACTCACCGAAGCCTGGCCAATCATGCATGGTCCACATGAGAATGCCTTGCACATGTACATTCCGTCGTCCGATTGGTTGGGACATATCAACCACATCGATTCATGTCAACAAGATTTGGAGCTCTTCTATAAGTGGTTCCAGATAGATGTCCATGTTCTTTGCTTTGTATTTTCTGGGACGATCAATCACAACAACAGATGGCCCTTCTTGATAGCAAGCCATGGTGGAAGATTATAACTAACCAGACATATAGTCCGCATGATCCACGACGAACTCCGTAATCTGAATGGGTTTACTCCGTCCATTGCTAGACCAAAGTGGATACACCAACGCTCATTCTTAAATGTAGGCCAACTTTCCTCTATGTGCCATGCATGAGTGTCAGCAGGTTCCTGCATCACATCATCTGTTGATCTAGTATTTGAGTGCCATGTCACCAAAGCGGCTATGGACTTGCACCTGAACATGCTCTTTATTCTTGAAATAATAGGAAAGTGTCGAAGGACCTTTGCAGGGATACATTTTCCTTGTGTGTCCTCCCTGTATCTGTTTGATCCACAATTGAGACACTGTTCCAAGATTGCATACTCATTGCAAAAAAGTATACAATCATTAGGACATGCATGTATTTTGTGATAATCCAAGCCCAAATTAGTAAGAAGCTTTTTAGCGGTTGGACGGGTAGGGGGCATGTGATTCCCTTCTGGCAAGATTTGCTCACTGAGCAACCTATCATTACATGAACAAGTCAGCCCTTTGATCACTTTATATGAGCTATAATTTGCACTTTATCATGCTTAGGATACAATGTATTTACCTGAAAAGCTCTGTGACTAAGGCGTCAAACCAACCGTAGATAGACTGCAAATTAAGCATTGCGAACACAATTTTTGCACCAGTGTAGAGCGGCATGCGTGCAAGTCTTTTCATCATCTCACCCTCTTTATCATTGCTATCATGCCGTCAATTTAAACGGGATGGCTGAGGTTGGTCCACAGTACTACGTTCAATGTTGTCACCTTCTACATTGGAATCCATGTCCAAGAATGCGTCCAACATCTGCTCCATCCCTACTTCTTGAAATGCCGCATCAGTATTAGTTGGGAGGACTCAGTCGATGGATGCTTGTTTGAAAATCATCTTCTCTCGGATGAAGTTGGAGCAATATTTACTTGTGGAGTTTGACCCTTAATCTCTAGACCATGAGATCAATAACGCAAGTCTTGTAGTTGCTCAATTGGAAAGAGACCGTGATTGCGTATGTGTTGGTCACAAATTTTTTGTTTTTGCAAGATCTGATACTTGCAATGCGCACAAGGACACGCCATGCTATCGTCCATACTTTATCTATCAATGATGCAAAAAATAACTAAAACATTCTAGTTGTTATAACTACACACTACTAAGTACATGAAAATACATGACAACCTCACATTCTTTAGTCAGGCCCGATCCCTGTACACCTCGGTCTAGAGGCGCATGGAGATAAGGACCACATGATAATAATCTCTTCTTTATTGATCAATGACTATATATTAAGGTTCTTGAAATTTGTGTGTACTTTTGAAGTTCGATTGCATTTTTTATACTATTTGTTGCTAGCTCTAACAACCTCACATTCTCTAGCCAGGCCCAATCCCCGAACACTTCGGTCTAGAGGTGCATGGAGATTAGGATCACAGGGTAATAATCTCGTCTTTATTGGTCAATGACTATATATTAAGTTTCTTGAAGTTTGTGTGCACTTTTGAAGTCGGATTGTGTTTTTTCTACTATTAATTTGTCGCTAGCTCTAACCTAACCTATAATCGAGCCTAACCTATAATCTAAACCTAGCCTAACTTACTGTAACTTAGCCTAACCAAAGTCCATTTGCGTTTTTAGAAGTACACGAGTCATCTTCGAAGTACGTTTGTGTTTTTTCTACCATTAATTTGTCGCTCTAATCTAACATATAATCTCACCTAACCTATAACCTAAACCTAACCTAGCCTAACCTAACATAAAAACAACACAATGGTGAGGTGTTTGGAAAATGGAAAGCCATACAACTTGCCCGCAATACATACGCAATGTCGGCACGCTCTATGGCTTGCCAATTTGACAAACGGCTCACCATTGTGTTGTTCTTAGGGTTGCGAAGCAATTTTAGGGCCTGAAAATCGCTCGTAGATATATAGACAACACAAGGGCAAGCTGTGGGCGAAATGGAAAGCCATAGAGCTTGTCCACAATGCATATGCCTTGTGGACAAGCTTTATGGCTTGCCGTATTGCCAAACAGGTTACCATTCTGTTGTTTTCAGGGACACGAGGCAATTTTAGCGCTTGAAAATTTCTCGCAAACATATAGACAACACAATGGCCAGCCGTTGGCAATACGGCAAGCTATAGAGCTTTTCCACAATGCATATGCATTGTGGGCAAGTTCTATGGCTTTCTGTTTTTGCAAACGGATCTCCATTGTGTTGTTTTTAGGACCGCGAGGAAATTTTAAAGCTTGAAAATTTCTCGCGGACATATAGACAACACAATGGCTAGCCTTTTGGCAAAAATGCTAACCATAGAGATTGCACACAATGCATATTCATTGTGGGAAAACTCTATGGCTTATCGTATTGCTAAAAAACTTGCCATTTTGTTGTTTTTAGGGCTGCTTAGTTATTTTAGGGCTTGAAAACCGCTTGCGTACGTAAAAACAACAGAATGGCAAGTTGTTGCCAATACGGCAAGCCATAGATCTTTCCCTCAATGCATATGCATTGTGGGGAAGCGTTATGGCTTGCCCTATTGCCAAACAGATCGTCATTGTGTTGTTTTTAGGGACATGAGACAATTTTAGTGCTTGAAAATTGCTCGCAAACATATAGACAACACAATGGAGAGTCGTTTGGCAATACGGCCTAAAGCTTGCCCACAATTCATATGCATTGTAAGAAAGATCTATGGCTTTACATATTGCCAAAAGACTTGCCATTGTGTTGTTTTTAGGGCCACTTAGCTATTTCAGGATTTGAAAAGCGTTTATAGACATATAGAAAATACAATGGCGAGCCGTTTGGCAATATGTCAAGCCATAGATCTTGACCACAATGCATATGCATTGTAGGCAAGCTCTATGGATTGTTGTATTACCAAACAACTTTCCATTGTGTTATTTTCAGGGCCGTTTAGCTATTTTAGGACTTGAAACCCGCTCGTGGACATATAAACAACACAATGGCGAGCCATTGGCAATACGAAAAGCCATAGATCTTGCCCACAATGCATATGCGTTGTGGGTAAGCTTTATGGCTTGCCATATTGACGAACGATTTCCATTGTGTTTGTTTTAATATGCGTTGTGGGTAAGCTCTATGGCTTGCCGTATTATCGAACGTAGCTTAAACTAGCCTAACCTAACGTAGCTTAACCTAACCTAACCTAACCTAGCCTAACGTAGCTTAACCTAACATAGCTTAACTTAACCTAACCTAACGTAGCTTAACCTAACCTAACCTAACTTAGCTTAACATAATGTAACCTAACATATAAGATAACCTAGCCTAACATAGATTTAACTTAACCTAACCAACATATAAGATAAACTAACCTAACCTAACCTAAACTTAACCTAAAATATAAACGAAATTTCTTCAAAACAAGATTTTTTCAGAAACCAAAACAAAATTTTTTCATAATTCAAAATGAAATTTCACATCACAAACCATAATTTCTTTTAAAGCATTGAAAGTTTAAAGCATAAAAATTTCTTTTATTAATATATAAATTAATTCAAATCTATTATGCAGTTAGAGATTCGAGCACTCACATTCGTCCTATTTGAGGAATAAAAGAAGTAAATGTCCTGGAACTTGCAAAAATGCACACACAAGCACAAAGTTAAATCTAAACCCTAAATCTACAAGTAAACATAAAAACAATATCACCTTAGTGCTATGGGCTAACCCACAAGCAAGATTAGCACTTCCGATAGCTTGTTTTGCACCAGATCTGTTAGAGGTGAGGAAGGAGAGAGCTTGAGAAAAGGTTCAAGAAGAAGAGAAATCAACAAAGAAAGCTCGCGGTTTTGTTTCTTGCAGGTACCGTTGGTATAGAAACGATATAAGCGTCAAAAAATGCGTTGGAGTGAGCTTCGAAAAGTGCATGCGCTTGACGTCGGAATAGGCGTCAGTACATGCGTCACAAAATTGAAAATCAATTTTAAAAGAAACTTTAGCTCCCTCCATACATACCTACACATATACTGACGCCCTCCAGTGATGCCGGTAATGTGGCACCGGAATTTAAGTGACCTCTTGTAGTGCCACACCATGGGGGAGTCAGGGAGGAACTCCTTACATGCAGAGCCTTGCACCGACGACACCTTAGTCTACGGACCCTTCTTATCGTCCTACTCCCCTTACATCGCAAGGTCACACTCCCATGGCATCACAGGGTCCTACGCCACTTCATTCCACTCCTGCTTTGCCAAAACACTGTTGACGAACTTCCTCTAGCGGTGCACGTTGACACTCGTCTCAAGGCAGCAAACACCTGGAGAGATGAAGCGATGGCAGATCTTGTGGTTTTTCTTATTTTCATTAGGAAGTGAATGGGGTATAGGAGGACCTCTTTATTTGGTAGTTTAAGGGAATGCTTTAATCTTAAGCCAAATTTGACCAAGCCTAAAAGAAAGGGCAAAAAGGCCTATGCTGAGATTTTTTTAAAAAGCCATTTGCATATTTTGAATTTGAAAATAGTTTATTTAGTAACCCAAGAGAGAGGAGGGTAAATGAATTTTCAAATGTCCTTTTCCCACCCCTCTTCAGTCTCTAACATATAAAAAACTCTCTCTCACTTAAAACTCATTAAAGGAAGCACCTTTTATAGTACCATGATGTTGTTTCGTTGATACCATGGTTATTCTCGGTGATACCATGATGTTGTTTTGTTGATACCATGGTTATTCTCGGTGATGCCATGATGTTGTTTTGTTGATACAATGATTATTCTCGGTGATATCATGATGCTTTTCGTTGATACCATGATGATTTATTCATTTTTATTGATACAATGATGATGTTTTGTTAATACTTTGATGATATTCATTGATCACTACGTTGATAAATGTTGTTTTATGTAGTATATACACATATCATTTGCATCACGTAATCACACATCTTGTACTTTTACGTTCATACTTTATGTACCATATGTTGTTGTGCGTATAAATGTCATCAAAAGAGTGGCATCGCGAACCATCTCTTATGGCATTGTGAACGTAATTATTTCACTAACCATGCTAATAATTTTCATGACTATGTTTTTTTTGAGTCTATGATCTATGTAAGATTGATCAAAGAATTGATTTTATGAAGACAAACTTGGTGACAATAAAAGATTAATGAAGTTTTCCATGTCTTTGGGGCTTCATTGTTGCCACAAAGGCTATCCCACCATTGATGAGCAGATTTCTGAAAGTGCATAGGTACATGGAATAGCTTGGAGGACTCCAGGAAGCCCTTGTCTCTAAAGGCCGCATCAAATTGTTGGATAAAGTCCAATACTTTGTCGGTAGCACCAAAGGTGCCGTCATAGGTGAGAAAAGAGATACTCTTTCCTCCCTCTTTGAGCTTCTTGAGCTTTTCAAAGGAAAAAAAAGGAGAGGAGGGAAAATCCCATAAGACAAGAAGTTGTTGGTGGGTAACTTTGGCTTGGAAAGCAGGGTTGCCATAGCTTGCTGCAACCTAGTAACAAGATAATTGACAAACACGGGGGCATCATCATTAGCACCTTCATGTGAAAAATCAAAGTTATCAATGCTCATTCTACTCTCTTGGTTATTTTCATCCATTATTAAGATTATAGTTCTGAATGGTGTACCTTGAGCTTATAAGTCCTTCTCAATCAACATAATAGATCCCTATCCCAATTACCCTATTGCAATAAACAGGCCAAACTTTCATGGACAACTTAAGAACCTCTCTTCTTAAGCAAGAAAAGAGAAACCAATAGCTCTAATACCAATTTAGTGGAAATGGTCTATAAACATTGAGAATAGCCGAATTAAGAGCATTAGAGTGAGTATTTTTGTGAGACTACTTCGAAAACATAGAGGGTGAACTTAATTAGCAGTAGCAACATAACCATAGTACTTAGTCTTGGTATGAACAATACTTTTGCAAGAGAGAGGGTTTAGAGAACATGAAACCAGTTGAGGACCATATTTATGTGGAGCTTGTCCCCCCTCCAAAAGGCTTTTGTATTATAGATTCTTCATTAAAATACACTTGGTACAATACAATATTTGTGCTCCTTGTGACCTAGGTGATGCAATGAAGATGGAAAGCTTCATGCAACAAAAGCATAACATAGACTTTGTAGAAAGCATTAACCATCCCCGGCCTCAGTCCCAAGGACTCAAACCCCTTTGAAGGTGGAGAGAGCTAGCGGGGAATGAGGGTAGGGAAGAGGAAGAAGAAGTAACATACAAGAAAGAGTTAATTCCTCACTAGTAGGTGTAGGTTTATAAGAACAGTATTTGACTAATTTGAAGAGATTAAACCTGTATAGATTCAAAGTAATATGCCATGGAAACCTCATGAGATACATCACATCATCTTTTATATAGTCAAAGTTATCATCAAGTATTAGATTCATTTTTTTCAAGCTAGGTTTTTTGCAAACAAACAACCAGATAAACAACCAGATAACCATATAAACAACCAGATATTTCAAACTTAAATTTTAACTACATAGTCAGCAATGCCACCGCGCTTTCAACACCATACTCATCATAAATATCAAGTTAATGCAAAAAAGGACCCATTTTTTCATAAGTTTCCATGATAAGCCACTATTTCAGAGATTTCATAGAGTAATTTCTAAAGTAAAGTGAGCAAGACAGAAGCCCTCATAAAAAACTAGTTAATTTTCAAGTCAAGAAGACCAGCAACACTTCAAAAAAGCTTCATGTATTATGTCCAAGCCAAAACTAAAATATCATCCTCAAGTAGCATCCCTAGTCCAAAAGTTCAAGACAAGAATGTTATCTAAACTATTTTGTTCAGTCAAGCCCAGTAAAATGGGAAGGAAGAATTCATTTCTGCCTAGGTCAGTAGTCCACAAACAAGAACATTATTTATCCAATTAAAAAAATTCAATCAAAAACCACCTTTATGAAGCATTTGAGGTAAAAAATATAAATAACCTGTGAGAAGACGTAATCCCAAGGTTTTCTCCAAAGTGCTAGGGGAGACCAAGTCTATGTGAAGGCAAGAACCCCTCACCTTATATAGTGGAAGAGGTCATAGATCCTGCAATTATGGAAGTTCCACAGATGCTTAGCATAGAAGGGTAGGACGCCTTTTGACTCATACCAAGCAGCTGATGGCTCAAAGTCGTGTCAAGCCACCCATCCTTTGATCAAGATGTATCGTGATGCTATATGAGTGGAAGGGGAAGATACAAGCCTTGACAGAGTAAACAACCCCAATAATGCAGAGCGTAACCGAGAGGGGAGCCTAGCACTTATAGGTTTAGAGACTTTTATAGGGAATGTTCCCACAAGGCCCATGTTCCAAAAAACTAGTTCATACTAACCCAAGCAAACCAAGTAAGGTTAAACCCACAAGGGGTCGCACCCACCAAGGTAGGTTTCTTTTTGGTATTCATTCAGCCATGCTAATCAAGAGAGCATATTAGGCTAGCAATAGTGAAATCAAGTATCATTTCCGAGTTCTCCTACCCAAGGTGGAAATCTTTATGCTATGAGTAGGATGCTTGTACTCGAGCAACAGAGGCTTAGTCTAATTTCTAAAAGTGTGTTGGGTATAGTGTTTACCTAGGGTAGTAAAACCAATAGGTAGAGTTAGTGTTACCAAAACTAGCTATCTTGGTTAGTTGTAGTGACCAAGTGTGTGTGTGTGTTTTTTTTTTTTTCTTCACCATAGAAAAACATAGTAGTTAATTATTATGTAGAGCATAAGGTAAAACCCACATAAAGAAACAACCCAAATCAAGTTTGAGTGTAACTGGTTGGATGCAAGATTTTGTAGCTATATATAGTGATTTAGAACACAATCAAAGCCCCCATATGCTATCAAGGTCACATGTTGAGATGCTGTGACCAAGTTTGTGTGTGTGTGTGTGTGTGTATACCTGCCCTAACCCAGGCGCCATACACAATGAGTTTAGGAAGTAGGCCCATTGTGTATGGGCCTACTACCTTATCATAAAAATGAGTTAAGCAAAAGTCTTTAGCATGGAAGTGCCAAGTTGGAGTGTCCCTGAAAAGGGTAGAATTGTTTGTACTAATACAATATCTGATAACGTCTTCAAAGAAGACATTACTACTGTAGGGGTTTTAAGGCTTTCTCAGCCAGTTTGAAAAAGTATGGTTGTCATTGAGTAGTCTTTAGACGATATCTGTTATTCTTGTCCTCATGATCCCAAAAAACCTTCATATTTGTAATAGGTAGCATGTTCCTGTAATCATCAAAATTCAATTTACTTAAGCATGGGTGAGTAGAGCTGGATTAACCTGCTACTTAAAATTGACAGAGCCAAAAGACTACAATAGTTGTGTGAGTAGGAATCCAGTCTATGGAGAGACCACCTATAGATAGTGGGTCACTCAAAGCCTAAAGACAAGGAATATCCAAAGACAGCGTCCCTGTCCACCTAGTTTACTAGGAGGGCCTAGTGTTTAGGTTTTTGTGTGTGTGTAGCTATTTTAATTTTAATAAATACACACGAAGGAACAAGACGTTCAAAAGACCGCTAGCTAAAGATGTCTAGGCAAAGATTAGTATAGAAACAACTCAGTCTCTGATTCATAATTTTATAGCATAATAATAATGAAGTATCATTCCAAATGAGTTTATACAAAGGTATTAGAACCATCCCAGTTGAATCATCAAGTGTTTTCAAAATCGTATTGGAACAAGCTAAACCTTTTTAAGCCAAGATAGAATTCTCACTTGCATCGAGACTTGGCTACATATGATAGGCTTCAAAGAACTTATCAGTTGTTATCCATGTCAAACTTAAAAATTATTAGACTAGTTACTATCCTATACAAAGTTATCCTACCAGAATTGCTTCATATGTTATTAAAAGTTCTTCTCCATAATAACCATGTACTATGAGAGGAAGTCAACCACTCTATATCATCCTATGTCATTCTTTAGTTTAAACATTGTATGAAAACCCAGGTTTAGGTCAGTCAGCAAGAAGTTGAGTAGAATCGATAATCTTTTAATTTTGCAGTAGGCGTGCTCACCTATCACCACCCATTCAAGTACCATAAAGAGATTTTGGTATCAAAATAGCAGTTGGATTAATATATCTAGGAAGTGTCAGCCAAAGCAACAAAAGATAGAGCTCATTTCCAATGGTGAAAAATACTTTCAAGTCATCCCTTAACACTAGAATGGTAACAGGACACTTTTATGTCCTTGGACACTTTTGTGTCCTGTTAAGTGACCATTTTGCTTGAATTATTTGAAGAGTATGAAAATGAATTTCTATGTTCTATATATCCACAAAGTTGCCTTATGAGCTGAAAAAAACTTAGCATTTTTTTTTGAGTATCGATCTCACCATTAACCTTACTCTTGCACAACATTTTTGAACCTAAACTGTGTGAAAAAACTGGTCTTGTTTTTGGCCTTTTTTCAATTTTTGGCAACTATACCACTCTAAATTTCATGTTGGTGAGGTGAGGCCTTCATAGTTCTCAACATGTTTTGATGCTTGTAGGGAGAGCTAAGTGTTAAAATTGAAAGTTATGACCAATTTATAAGAATTGCATAATCTTGTTTTTTGGCCAAAATTAGCACTTTTATGATTTTTCTGGTGGCTTTCTTGATATCCAAATTCAATTTTGATTCTGTAAGTGTAATGTATAACATAAAGCTAATCTTCCTTGCGTTTTGGGGGACCTAATATGCTATATAGCATAGTATATGATGATGGTTGAGTTTTTTGATTTGCTGAAGAATACGATACATTTTAGAGTAGCAAGTATAACTTTCTCAATATTGCTAGTTTCTTAGGCCAATTGTGTGTATTTTGTAGGTAGTAACCATATCTAATCATAGACTACAAACTTGGCTAGATATTGAGTAGTTTTTATGGGTTTCTAGAGGTCATAATGCTAAACCCAATTTTTTCATGTTTGCTGTATTTAGCACTTTATCATTGCCCCCAAGATTCCAATTGTAAGAGATCCATTATCCTTTTGACATGCTCCATGGATCCTTTTGAATCCAAAGGCCCAAAGGAAACTAACAAAACATGTATATAGTATTTTTATTGAGCGTGACTATAGAAACTTTGATGATAGGTCCGCAGAATGGCAAAAATGCAACTTTTTTGTACCTATTTTTTTTCACCAAAACAAAAATTAGTGAGGTAAAAGCAACCATATGTTTTGGTTACCAACCCATTGAAGTTAATGGGGCATTTTATCTCATGTCCTACAAAAATCCCTAGTCTTATTTATATGCAGTCAACCGTAAGAAATTGCTGTTTTGAGAAAATTGCACTGGTCCATCAACTTTGGAGGCTTGTAGTGACCAAGGGATGAGAAAAATTACAAGTTTCTCATTTTTTCCATATGTAGTAGTTATTGAAATATAAGCTCACGAAAGGATTTTTCGAAATGAGTGGATCTACTATGGTTTTGGAATTTTTTCCCAAAACCCTGAAATGACACTTTTATGTCCTATTAGGTTACCATTCTAGTGTTAATCACTGCCACAACGGTCCATTCATAAGTTATAACAATAAAAGTTTTTAGGTAGATTTTTATTCAAGCTTTAGTGAGCAGGCTTGAAGTATCATTATCCAGATTTAAGCCATAGTTGGCCAGAAAAATTTCAACCAGATGTAGTGAAAAAAGGGACCAAATTTAAGCCAACAATCTAAGTACCTAGCTGAAGGTACAAAATCTGGCTATAACTAGCTACACTCAAACCACACTAGATTAGTATTCACCAGATCACTAATAAGGCTAGATCACAATTTAAGCCAATTCTCTTTAAAGAATAAAAACCACATTATGTATAGAGCCCAACCAGAAAAAAGCCAAACCATACTCCTAGTAAATAGTAGCAAGCTGCATGTGAGATTTTTTGCATATCAAGGTCAGCATGACGAATTACAGCAAGGCAGCAAAAAGATCTTGCTAAAAAACAGCCCAGAGCGGTATAAGGCAGAGCCAAGGATGTACTAATCAGAACTAGATCCAGATCCAGCTAGCTCCAACCATACCCAAATATAGCTAGTTCATGAGAGTAAGATCTAACACAGAGACTAGGTCATAATTTTGGTAGTTGTAGTAGAAGAAAGATTAGGACTATGCCAGAAATCCAAGACCCAAAAAGCCAGCTAGTAATCAGTAAGCAGGCTATAGGTTTATAAGACCAGTATTTGGCTAATTTGAAGAGATTAAACCTGTATAGAGTCAAAGGAATATGCCATGGAAACCTCATGAGATACATCACATCATCCTTTATATAGTCAAAGTTATCTTAGAAGTATCATCAAGTATTAGATCCATTTTTTTCAAGCCACATTTTTTGCAAACATTATGTATCATAACTATAAAAATGTCAGCAATCTTCCAAACGTAGATTTTGGCAGCATAACTAGCAATGCCACCAGGCTTTCAACACCATAGTCACCATAAGTATCAAGTAATTAATGCAAAAAGGAGCCATTTTTTTGTAAGTTTCCATGATAAGCCACTATTTTAGGGATTGCATAGAGTAATTACTAAAGTAAAGTGAGCAGGACAGAAGCCCTCACAAAATACTAGTTAGTTTTCAAGTCAAAAACACCAGCAGCATTTCAAAAAAGCTTCCTCTATTGTGTCCAAGCCAAAACTGAAATATCATCCTCGAGTAACATCCCTGGTCCAACAATGTACAACAAAAATGTTATCTAAATTATTTTGTTCGGTCAAGCCCAATAAAATGGGAAGGAAAAAGACAACTATGCCTAGGTCAGTAATTGAGAGAGAAGAACATTATTTATCCAATTTAAAAGATTGCAACCAAAAACCATATTTATGAAGCATTTGAGATTAAAAATATAAATAACCTGTGAGCAGACATAATCCCAAGGTTTTCTCCAAAGTGCCAGGGGATACCAAGTCTATGTGAAGGGAAACACCCCTCACCTTATACAGTGTAAGAGGCCGCAGACACCATAGTTATGGAGGTGCGCAAATGCTTAGCATAGGAGGGTAGGATACCTTTTTTGAATCATACCAAGTAGTTGATGGCTCAAAGTCGTGTCAAACCACCCATCCTTCGATCGAGATGTATCATGACGCTATATAAGTGGAAGGGGAAGAGACTTTCCTTGAGAGAGTAAACAACCCCAGTAAAGCAGAGTGTAACTGAGAGGGGATCCTAGCACTTATAGGTTTATATAAATTTTTAGAGAATGTTACCATCGAGCCCATGTTCCAAAAAACAGGTTCATACTAACCCAAGAAAACTAAGTAAGGTTAAATCCACAAGGGGTTGCACCCACTGAGTTAGGTTTCTTTGTGGTATTCATTCAGCCATGCTAATCAAGATAGCTTAGTAGGACAACAACAATGAAATCAAGTATCATTTCCGAGTTCTCCTACCCAAGGTGGAAATATTTATGATATCATTAGGAAGAGGATGGGGTGTAGAAGGGCCTCTTTATTTTCCATGAGCTTATGGATTTGATTAACATTTTGACAAATATGTATACACCATGTGTGCAAGAATGGTGGGTGTGTAAGAGATGTGTAGGAATGGTCAAAGGATCCACTTTTCTCCCCAAAAAAGAGGTGTATATGATTTTCGGCCTTCCATATCTCCCACATATGATCTCCGTTCAAAGATCCTCAATCTACACATCGCGCTCTTTCCATACATATGTTACATGATATGGGTAGATTTTTTATTCCATTTTGGGGGGAAACTTTGGATTCAAATAAACTAGTGGTTTTGCATGTTTGAATTCAAAAGCTGTCCTTTGATTACTTTCTTAATACAAAAGGTTTGATTTCCTTAAACCACCAAATAAATAGGTCCTCCTTGACCCGTTCTCTTCCTAATGTGAGTAGGCTACTTGTACTCGAGCAATGGAGGCTTAGTCTAGCTGCAAGAACTGTGTTGGATAGAGTTTTTACCTAGGATAGTAAAACCAATAGGTCGGGTTAGTGTTATTAGAACTAGCTACCCTGATTAGTTTTAGTGACCAAGTGTGTGTGTGTGTGTGTGTGTGTGTGTGTGTGTGTGTGTGTGTGTGTGTGTGTGTGTGTGTGTTCGCCATAGAAAAAGATAGCACTTAATTACTATGTTAAGCATAAGGTAAAACCCACATAAGGCAGGAACTCAAATCAAGTTTGAGTGTAACTGGTTGGATGCCATATTTTGTAGCCAGATATAGTGATTCAGGATACAATCAGAGCCCCCTAGATGCTATCAAGGTTAGTTGTTGAGATGTTGTGACCAAGTGTGTGTGCATGTCAATGTGTGTGTGTGTGTGTGCGCGCGCGTGTGGGAGAGTATACCCCCAAGATAGCGCCCTCCTTGCCTTGGTTGACCCCCTCTTCTAGCACTAGCTTTCATTTGATTGGACCTCCTCAAGCTTGGACAATCACATACTTAGTGCCTATCAAGCAACAAGGGTAGCCTTGGGACATGTTCCCCTCTTTCCGCTTTGAGAGAGAGGACTTGATAAATGCAAAAACAGTTAATTAAATTAACTAAACTATCGTTGGACCCTTTCGAAGGCCAACCAATAGGGTTTAGGCACACCACGACGGTAGCATGAAGAGGAGCTTGACAGGTGTCCTATTTTCTTTCTTTGTACCAAATCTTGCCTTGTATGAGGGTATGTGTGTTCTCTCTCTAGCTCCTACAAAGATGGATCACCCCCTCATAAGTAGGGATATGCTTTGACTTTTTGAACAACTTAACCCCTCAAGAACCTTATTCATGAAGCACTTTAGCACCTTAGTCACATTAAGCACCTTAAGAACCTTAATTACCTTAGTTAGCATGCATTGTACGCACCTCAAGCACCTTAGTCAGCAAGCACAACAAGCACGTCAAGAGCCTTTACCAGCAAGCACGACAAGCACCTCAAGAATGATTTTGGTCTCCACCACAAGCACATCCCTAGCTTGCCTAAGGTCAAAGGACTTTTAGCACTAACTATTGGAGCTAAACCTAAGGTCTTTAAGTGTTTTGAGCACGTATAGAGCTACAAGAGAGCAAGAGGAGGTGCTCACAATGTACAAGAACTTGGACTTGATGATAAGCTTAATATTGATTATAAGACTTAATACTTTATTAAGAGAGTTAGATACAAGACTTGGATTACATGAATTGAGTACAAGACAAGTCTTGATTGCAAGGACAAGACTTGAACATAAGAACTAGAAGAGGGATTTCCTCATAGGATCCTCACAACTGGTGTTGGCAAGACTGAGGGTCTTGTTTCCCAAGACCCCTATTTATACTAGTGCTTGAGGAGGTTACTTGAGGAGGTTAGGACTTTCTAGGTTCTTCTTGAGGAGGTTAGAATCTTCTAGAACCTTCTTGATCCTTCTAGTTCGTCTAGAACCTTTTAGATTCTTTGTCAACTTTCTAGAGCTTTCAAGAAACTTCTAGATTCTTTCGAAATCTTCTCGAAGCTTCTAGAAACTTCTTGATCCTTCTAGTTCTTCTAGAACCTTCTAGATCCTTCTTCAACTTTCTAGAGCTTTCCAAAAACTTCTAGATTCTTTCGGAATCTTCTCCATGATTCGAGAAACTTCTAAAATCTCCTTGATACTTTTAGAACTTCTAGAATCTTCTAGATCCTTCTAGATTCTTCTAGAACCTTCTAGAGATGATGTAAGCAATGACATAGGCGATGATGCAGGCATCCATGACATTACCCCCTCCTCCAGCGACCATGACATTACCCCCTCCTCTAGCGACGAGTTCCACGAGGAGCAGTGGTGTTCCTTGAGTTGGGCTTCCATGGATGTAATCCAGGTACTCCCAAAAGATATCATTCATTAAATGTTGAAAAAGTGCTGGGGCATTTGTGAGACTAAATGGCATGACGGTATACTCAAAGTGGCCATACCTTGTCCGAAAGGCTGTCCTCCATTCATCACCTTCTTTGATTCTGACTAGGTTGTAAGCACCACGAAGATCTATTTTTTAAAATATTATTGCCTTGCCACGCGCTCAAGAAGCTCTCGGATCAAGGGAAGGGGATAGCGATTCTTGACGATGATCTTGTTTAGGCCCCTATAATCCATGCACATCCGAAGAGTTCTATCCTTATTTTTTACAAAGAGTATTGGAGCTCCTGTTGGGGACTTTCAATTCTGTATGAACCCCTTAGCAAGATTCTCATCAATATTTTTCCGTAATTCTACCAATTCATCTTGAGACAGCTTGTATATTGGGCCAAAAGGGGGTTGGGTTCCCTCTTGAAGCTCTATAGCACAATCATAGGGTTGATTAAAAAACATCATTGTAATCTTGATATTGATGTGGCAATGCCTCCATGATTTTTTTTATCGACGTGTCGGTTGGTGTTGCAAATATTAGGAAAGTTGGATACTTTTTGGCTGCACGCATGAATACCTTGGCTCCAAGATATAAAGACCTATTATGCCTTCCCTTCTTCCTTTGGAGTTTTTGTGGTTCAATTATCCGACCCCTCCAATCGATGTCAGGATTATGTAATTCAAGCCACGGTAGCCCAATAACAATTGGACTGCTTGGGCTTTGTATAATATTGAACGTTATTCTTGAAACATGCTCCTGCAATGTTACTTCTATGGGGAGAGATTCATACCTGACATCCCCTGAAGCGAGGGGAAGACCATCAATGACTTCTACAGTTGTTGGATTAGAATTCTCCACAAGTGGTATGCCTTGTTCTTTTGCAAATTCTTTTTCCATGAAGCACACCGTTGCACCTAAATCTAGTAATGCTTCACAATCCATGTGCCTACCCGGCATATGGATCTTGACTGGTAGCATAAAACTTGAAGTGGAATCAGCGCGAAGAAAGAGACCTTTTTCTGCTTGTCTTTTGTCCAACCGATCGGTCTCTATTGGGGTTGGACGTCCATGTTTTTCGAACATGTTGAGGCCATCGCACCATGAATCTTCATCCTTCTCTTCCTTGGACACTGTTGAACTATGTGCCCCTGCTCTCCACAATACATACATAAGCCCTTAATGCGTCGCCTTTGCTTCTCCTAGGCTGAGAGAGGTTGAAACCGTGCTGAATCAATTTCCATGGGCTCAATGCTTGACTCATAGCCCTGTTGAGGTGTGTAGCCATTATCTATCACCTCTGTTTGGGGTCGCAATTGGTGCCCCAAGACGCCTCTCTTGTCTCCTCTCAAATAGTCAATTATCACATTCTATTGCTTCAGATATGAGCTTGCTTAGTGTGTGAACCTTTGGCAGAGTCAATAAAAGATCTTTTACGTCATCCTTTAATCTCCACCGAAATTGGCTAATGAAATATTCATCATGCCAAGTCAAATCACAAGTGAGATGTTGAAATTCGAATGCATAGACTGGGTGCAGGTCTTAATCATTGGCGGATATTTCTAAGTTTGGTTTCAGCAACCCTTGCTCTATCAGTATCCCCAAAGGTTGCAGAGAACTCCCGCACAAAAGCTTCAAAGTCATAAAGAAGAGGAGATTCTTTTTCAAGTAAGAGAGCAAACCAAGAGAGAGACATACCTGAGAGGAGGGTCCCAATAAGGCCTACTTGAGCGTCATCATCTAGATAACGCTCTCATTGCATTTGAATGAAGAGACACACTTGTTGGAGAAAACCTCTAAACTTTGATCTAGTCCCATCAAATTTTTCAGGCATGCTGACCTTCGGCTCCTTCTAATGTTGTTGAGAATAGCTAGATCTTGCAGCTTGTGCTTGATGTGTGCTTGTCTCTTGAAGCTCTTGAATTTGAAGTTGAAGATTTGGCAATGACGGTCCCAAGATTAGGGGTTTTCCCTGCTTGAAGTTGAGCGTTACTCTCGCGAAGTTCTTGTAGCTGATCTTGGATGCTTTGCAATGCGTTGATGACACCTTCCATCGTCGGCTCCATGATGGCTTGAGAAGATTAAGAGATGGTAGTCTTGCCAAACTGTTATGAGAACGTATAGAGCTAGAAGAGAGCAAGAGGAGGCGCTCACAATGTATAAGAACTTTGACTTTATGATAAGCTTAATATTGATTATAAGACCTCTTAATACTTTATTAAGAGAGTTAGATAAAAGACTTGGATTACATGAGTACAAGACAAGGCTTCATTGCAAGGACAAGACTTGAACATAAGAAGTAGAAGAGGGATTTCCTCATAGGAGCCTCACAACTGGTGTTGGCAAGACTGAGGGGCTTGTGGCCCAAGACCCCTATTTATACTAGTGCTTGAGGAGGTTACTTGAGGAGGTTACGACTTTCAATGTTCTTCTTGAGGAGGTTAGAATCTTCCTGATCCTTCTAGTCCTTCTAGAACCTTCTAGATCCTTCTTCAACTTTCTAGAGCTTTTCAGAAACTTCTAGATTCTTCCGGATTCTTCTCCAAGCTTCTAGAAACTTCTTAATCCTTCTAGTTCTTCTAGAACCTTCTAGATCCTTCTTCAACTTTCTAGAGCTTTCTAGAAACTTCTAGATTCTTTCAAAATATTCTCCATGCTTCTAGAAACTTCTAGAATCTCCTTGATACTTTTAGAACTTCTAGAATCTTCTAGATCCTTCTAGCGATGATGTAAGCAATGACAAAGGCGATGATGTAGGCAGACGATTGACTCTCAAGCATCAATGACATTAAGCTACATTAGCTAGCCTTGACCTTTGATAGATCATCTCTTATTTGGACCCCTTTAACCTTGGCCCCTTGTTGAGATAGATCCATAAGCACATGTCTATATTCTAAACCCTGTTCACGCTTATTCTCCCATATTAGATGATCTGTTTAATATGAGAAAATCATTTGGGTTTGTTAGATATTATAGTTTATGACATGTACATATTATTGGTAGGTAGTGAGACAAACAAGGTCACCATGCCCTTTCTAGAACCCATGAGCTGTTGGATCATGCTTGTGAATGTGAAATTGCTCTTTTCTAGTTTTATTAGATGCCTTCCATCTCTAAAATGGAAAATCCCTATATAACATGTGTCGTCATGCTTTGGGATGTGCATAATGTGAAAATAAAACTATCTACCTCACTCTTAAATTTTTTTCTATGTGTGGGACCAAATGCTGCAATGTACATAGTGTGATATATGTGAAAACGGATGCCATGCTTACAGGCGTGTACATACCTTGTCGGGCACGCAAGGCCGAGGACGTGGAACCCGTGCATGTTTTACCACATATAATTATGCCTAATTTTCTTTAGGAATGAACAAATGTCAAGTGTTTCGAAGTGGCATTCTCGTTTTGCCTAGAAAGTTCAATGTGGGAGATGTTGGTAAAAAATAACAGGTTTCGTGTGCGGTTTGAAAAGACATGTCCAAAGTGGACACCAAGTGTAAAAATGAGGTTCATCATGAAATTTTAGCCCAATGGGATTTTTTCATAAATCTAGGGATTTTTCCCAAGTCGTTTAGGCATTTTTACAAACAAAAATGGATATTTTTGGGCTAAAAATGGCCATAAAATGGTCAAGAACAGTCGAAAAATAGCAAAAAAAGGCTCAAAATGCCACATCAATGATGGTTTTGTTGTTTCTCAAGAGGAGAAGTTTTAGAGCCAAGAATGAGCATATAAGCAAGGTGATATATCCATTCCATGAGACTGAGAGAAGGAGAGAGAAGAGATACGACACCTGAGAGGTTGTAAAACCCTCCTCCGAAGGTCCCACTCTCATCGGCAAGAGTGATCTACTTTATGTTTCGTTTTCTTCTATAATTGAAAAAATCAACCATCGTTGTCTACTATGAAAGTTAGGGTATTAGGTGCCCCAAAACTCAAGGAATATTAGCTTTATGTTACAATATGCGACATAGAAAATCAAAACTGCATTTGGATATCATGAAAGCCACCAAAAAAATCATAGAAAAGCTAAAATTGGCTAAAGAACAGGATTTGACAATTTTTGTAATTTGGTCATAACTTACAACTTCAACATTTATTTCTCCCTAGAAGCATCAGGACATGTTGAGGACTACTAAAGATAGTTCTCTAGCATTATAGACCTCACAAACATGAATTCTAGAGTAGTATAGTTGCAAAAAGTTGAAAAAAGCCAAAAACAGGACCCGTTTTTTCACACAGTTTAGGTTGTGAAATGTTGTGCAAGGACAAGGTTAAAGATGGAATTGATATTCCAAAAAAATGTCAAGTTTTTTTCAGCTCATGAGACAACTTTCTAGACAGATAGATCCATTTTGAAACTCTTGAAATAATTCAAGGAAAATGGTCACTTAACAGGACATAAAAGTGTCCCAGGACATAAAATTGTCCCATTACCAACCTAGTGTTAAGTATGTCCACAGTCAGATTTTGACTTCAATATCATGTCTTAGACATACTACGTGTAGCATGTCTTACTGCTAAAAATTGCTCCAAATTCAAGCCACAGACTCCTCTTAAGGTGCTGATCACTCTGGTATGCTCATAGTTGGATTTGGAGTGCTAAATCATTGTGAACATATCCTACGCGTAGGATGTCTAAGTGCTCTGTTTGACTCCAGATTTGAGCCACAGCTTCCCCTTGATGTCAGCAACCCAATGCTATGCTTAGATTTTAGTTTGGATTTCAAAAGACCCCAAATTTATCTATTCTAGCCTTTTTCAGTCAAAAATGCTAAAGTGTGCTTAAAACCCAATTTTCTCACCCAGCTGAGATGAAACCTTTCTCATGCACTCAATAAATCATGTAGATGATGCTCATGAACACATCTTATGGTTTTGGTCTCAAAAATTATGCCTTGGGCCCAATTTGGGTAAGATGTCTGGCAATTTCTGTCTTTTGGCCGTATCCTGTCAAGGTATGGTCAAGTTCCCCCTTCCAAGTGAATATAGGGTAATTGCTACCTTCTAAACACACTGGTCAACTCAGATTTTCAAAATTCTCACCAGAACACCCTGTAGACATCCTACACGTAGGATGTCTATTGCTCCTTTTCTTAGACTAAAGTGCTACTTTGCCTTCCCTATGCTCTCAACAAGTGCCAATATGCCTTACAAGTGTAAAAATTCTCACCAGAGCACCCTGTAGACATCCTACACGTAGGATGTCTGTTGCTCCTTTTCTCAGACTAAAGTGCTACTTTGCCTTCCCTATGCTCTCAGCAAGTGCCAATATGCCTTACATCCTCATTCATTTCAGCATGTGCAATTTTTACAACAGGAACACTCTCTTTTATCTTTCTCCTAGTGCTAACTGCCTTCGTTAAATCCCTCCTAACTTGTGGGCATAATGCAAGAAACTGAGGCCATGAGATATAAGGACCCTTACCTCTCATGTCTTCCAATAGGTTGTATGGAGCCATACCATGTCCAAGAGGGAAGTCTTGGAGATTGATACGACGTCGAGTCCTCTTAGCTTCCTTGGTCTCCTTTCTCTTCTTGCCTCGTCCATGGTCACTCTGTGATGTGACACCTTCTTTCTCTTTACCTTTTCCTCGGCCACGCTTAATGCCATTTGCTTCCATGTCAACCTCATTTGAGTTTTTCACCTCTACCACATGCGCATTTGGATCTGGCAAAGGTGGAACTCCTTCTACCCCTTGTGGAGGTGGTCTTGGTCCATTTGGTCTTTGTAGAAGCCTTGGTTGTTGACTAGTTCCTTCACCTACATTCATCACTTGGTAATTCAAGTTAGGTCTCCTTGGCTCCCCACAGGGCCAAGGACAATTATACATCCCATGTCCAGACTCTCTGCAATTCGAACATTGCAAGACTCTCCTAGGTCGTGGATCTCGCTCTTAGAACTTCTTTGCTTGTCCCTTTGGACCTACAACTTGTGCAAGGTGAATTGACAAGCTGCTTAAAGATTCATTTAACTTCTCAATCACTTCCGCCAACTACCCATCAAGCGTTCTCGAAACGCTACAGAACTTGAGGTAAATCCTATTAACACCAATAGGTCGCTCTCCCTAAGGTTCGTGACCCAAAACACCAACCCTAAACACCCGGTGCAGATTCGCGTAGGATGTCTGGTCAAAATTTACAGGTCGACGTTTTCTTAAACTAACATGCCTAATGCATAGCTCTACTCATTGTGAATGCATGGATATGCTGAAATGTGAAAGTGTACAACGTATGCTCACCGAATCACCAGATATAGCTCATGGGTCCATCTTGCAAATCCAGGATGTACACGCGCGATGTAGGTGTTGACGCGTAGCTCTCTCCGCGGGCAACACTCTGCACTTCTCCGCACTCGATTCTGACCATCAGTGTACGCGTCGCGTCAAGATAAACTCTCACTCTCTCTCGTACACAGAGTACGCTCAACTCACACAGAAAAACTTATAAAAATGAAAAAAGGTTTTTTGCATTAAGGTCAAAAGTGGTATAAAAACCTTACAATCTCAAACCCTAATGTTCCAATTTAACCATTTACTAAGTCTAAATGTCAAAAATGGGATACAATTTGGAAGCTTATGCAAGCCCCAGTATTTACAAAGATGAAATGACGGTTTCTTTTCAATTAAGAAATGATTACAAAGGAAATTAGTATCCCGCCGGGCAATCATCCTCCGTTGAGTGTGTCCAGCCGCTAACAATCATTAACTGGAGCACTTGAGTCTCGCGGGGTTCACTAAACATGTTATCCATACTTGAATGCTTTGAAGATACGACAGATGTGCTTCAGAGATTTTTGATGGGCAGCTACCTAATGATTAAGCTAGACAATTGATGTTAGGGTATAAGACTTCTTTCATTTTTTTTCATATGTTTACCGGTTACGTGAGTCTGATGATGGCAAAGAGCTTAAGGTACCTGTAGCAGATGCAGATTGAAGTGTTGTTGGCACAGACCGGAGGTTGTGCAGGTTCAGAGGGGGTGGATGTCGTGTAGCTCCGCTGCCATGAAGAGAAAAAGATCAGATAAATGCAAGATAAGCTTCTTTGAAGCCTACACATTTAATGGTCAGTGATCAGGGCTTGTTTACAGGCCGTTTAATGATTAATGTATACCATGTTAAGTATGGAGCCTGATTTACCCTTGTAATTTTCTGTGGTAAAAGCGCACATTTGTAAGGCCCCCATTATGAGGAGAAGCCATCGTGCGTGAAGGAAAATCACTCACCGGAAACCAAAATTTTCACGGACAAGAATCAGGGGCAACTTTAAAGGCCTCGGGGGCGGAGGCCCCCGAGACATTTTTTTTTTGCCAGAATATTATGGCCAGACGGCGTCCGGAAAGTGGTCGGAAAACAACCGGTCGGTTGGCCGGTGGCCGGTAGTCAATGGCCGATGGCCGGTGGTTGGACGTCAATGGCCGGTGGCTGGTGGCCGAATTCAAAAGCGGACTTGTCTTCTCAAGGGCGGCCACACATGGGCGGATTGGAGGGTCCGATTTGGACTTATTTGCACAAGGGCAGCTACACATGGCTGTCTCTCATAAGAGAGGGCAGTCCTTTTGGCCTATAAAAGGAGGCCATTTCTACACACATTTCATAGTGTGAAGTTGATGCAACAAGGTGAGTGTGAGGTGGTGAGAGTGAAGCAAGCCGGGAGCTCCATTAAGGGTATAATCCCTTTGTAAACTACTTCTTGTTTTGAAGTACTAAAGCCATTGAGTGGCTGCTTTCCCGTGGACGTAGCCCACATTGGGTGAACCACGTATATCGTGTGTACTCTCTCTCTCTCTCTCTCTCTCTCTCTCTACTCTATAATCTCGTGTATATAAATCTGTCTCTCTCCATTAAGTAATCTACTCAATTATCTATTTAGCTATGTCTTATTTCCTAACATACCAGATGCGACTTAAAAGGGTCAACAGATACCTTAATGATGCCAAGAACGAGTATGCTTGAAGTGAGCACATATGGAATAATATGATCTAGAACTACAATGCTTGAATTGCACTACCCGCTTGTCTTTACGGCTCGTCGATTGGATCTACGGTGAAGAAGTTATGGCACTTTGAAGTTTGAGTTAATGCAGATCCTTACCAGATTGGGCAACTGCAGCAGCTGAGGAGACATAAATGAAATAAATGCATGGTCCTAAAGTGCTCGCTTTGTGGAGAGCATCGCGATCAATCTTTTCAGATTGGTGATCGGATTTATGGTTGCCAAGTTATTGGCTGTTAAAGATTTACCGGGGGCCGGTCCTGTATAGTCCAGTCCGCTCGACCAGACTGCCATCTGGGAGTTTTTGGCTCTCGACCGGGTTTTGGAATGCAATGATTGCGGGGAAATGCGAACATGGTTGCAGCTTCCTAGAGAAAAATGAGCTCCTAGGTAGTGCTTGGCCGATGTGTATACTAAATGCGGTGCCCTTATGAAAGCACGAAAGGTTCCTGATGAGCTCTTTGTCTGAATGTCATCACCTAGAGCGTGTTGATTGCGGGATTTTTTCAAGTACTGCTGAGAATATCTTGTGCTTGGAACTTCTTTGCCGACATGCATACCAAGTGTGGCCACCCAAGGGCTAAGGCCGCCCAAAGGCAACCAGATTAGGGGAGGCCGCCGGTCGCCCAACCTTCACCCTAAAGGATGGCTTCCCCATAAAATTAAACCATTTAATGGCCACCCTAAGTAAAAGAGGGTGTGAACAAAAGAAAATAGGAAGGTATGGCGAGCAGATGACAGGCAGGGGCGCAGCCTAAGAGGGCGGAACTCGCGCCAGGCTATAGAGCAGTTGGATTAGAGCGTTCCTATAAGTAAAAATGTTATGCATGCCATGGCGATCACATTTGGTGCCACCCACGGCAGAAACCATCTCTCCCAAGTCGCTGAGTGACTGCCATGTCAACATGACAGGTCCCGTGCCACATTAGTCACGGCGCCGTGACTCATGGGCAGATGCAAAAAAATAGCATAAAATTTTGGAGGAAGGGACAGACAGGGAATCAACGAGTGCTTGAGAGGAAAAAAGGGGGTTGCAAATTCAAGGGCAAGAGGTGAGGAGGTCGAAGCAATCTCTCTCTCTTGATCTCCAATCGACGCAAGGGGAGCAAGGAACGAAGCTCTCCTATCTTTTGCTCTTGAGCAAGCAAAGCTCTCTCTTTCTCTCTCGTGTTGAAGAAAAGCAAGCAAGCTTCCTCTCTCTCTCTCTCTCTCTCTCTCTCTCTCTCGGCCCTTGAAAAGCTTGAGGGAGATGAAGCAAAAGGAGATTTTAGAAGGGAATCAAGGCGTGAATAAGGAGAACATAAGCGGGAGAGAACGTAAGGGAAGCAAGGGAAGCTTGGAAGGGAGGATCAAAGGAAAACTCTCTCGACCTCGGAAAGCAAGAAGCACTAAATGGCAATTAACGAAGAATTAAACGAGGATAATAGGGTAATGATAGCAAAGGCAAGGAAGTGGAACAAAGGATGCTCAAAAAGAGGTAATAAAAGGTATACAGAGATGACTGTAGAAGGGGGAGAAAGAGAGAGGTGGCGGTTAGCGGTTAGAGCACGAGCATGAGAGAGAGATGACGTGAGAGAGAGAGAGAGAGACGTAACTTTTCCATTCATTCACATGAGCTTGATTCCTTGATTAGAACATAAGGAATCTCTTTTATAAAGTTCCCATGCCCCTTGGCACTTCCCTCAAGGTGCCTCTTTATTCCTCCCATAGACCTTAGTCTAAAGCTTAGGGAGTGGTGCACTTTATGGTTCAACACCTGGCACAGTCCGGTGGTAAAAAGTTTTTTTCAAAGACAAAAACTTTTGACTCGAATCCCACAAATCCCTTGTTCCAAAATCTCAGTGCTCATAGAATACCATGATGCAAAGTGTAGTGCCTGGAGTCTACTCCAAGGTACACATATACACCACAATAAACCATGAAACACCGTCCTTTTTCCCCCCAAGCATTTAGAAAATATAAAGCACAGTTCTTGGAACTTAATCCAAGATGCACAAATACACTTTCTAAAGCTATATATTGCATTACAATCACCAAAGCGGAAATAGTTTGTCTTCTCACCATAAATGTGAATACAAGTGCACCATTTATTGGCAACATGCCAGGGCTGGGAACCCATCAAGTAAATCAACATCCATGAGAGCTCATACAAAACAAACTTGTAGAACCATAAACTAATGAGAAAATCTCCACTTCATTGAGTAGATTCCTCCTTTGAGCCAATCACTTCAAAATAAGCTTCATTGCAAGGATCAAAATTCTTCAACAAAAATCCTTTGCTTTGACAAACACTTCTTCAAAAAGATTGTGAGATTTGGCTTCAATTTGTAAAGCTATGCTTTCAACAAGCACATTGAAATCCAAAAACATTAGCTCCATGTTATTTGTGCAAAGAGAAACTCCATTCCTTGATGAAATTTGGACTTCAAGACACCAAACATGATCTCCTTCTAGGCTTACAATGAGAAAAAGCCATAAGATCTTTGCGTCATCATGCACAAAAATAAGCATTAATTACTTTTCTTAAAATCACATCATCAGCACATTTCCTAGCATGGATAAGCATACATGCACCATCATGCTTTATATAGGCACTAATTGTGTGGATAAATACACATATCCCATCACACAACATTGCCTCAAGCAAACAATCATGTAGCATACCAATAGGTTGCTTCACACACACCAAACTTTGTTCTTCATGTTTGAAAATTTCATCAACAAAAACATCATTTTGGTTAGTCACCATTTTAGCATCATGTAAGTCACCAAAATCTTCTTCCAATGTGAGAGAATTCATAAAAGCATCGATGACATCATTTTCGTCATCAACAAGAAATGAGAGATCATTTTCATCTTGATTTTTCTTCAGTGTTTCTTCACAAATTTCAACAAAGCATTCATTTTTAGAGTTGCAATCATTAATTTCTTGAATCATCTCATGATGTTCAACAAACAAATCTATGTCTTCATCATCATCTTTTAAGACTTCAAAATTATGCAATTCACCATAAAAAACTGATGGAATTTGACCCACAATGCTTTGGTTGATGGTGCAAGATGTGAGTATAGAGCTACTCGGGGACTCTCCTTGGCTCTCTTGGCTCATAGGGTCCTCTCTCTTCACTCCAATATACATCATTTTCCCACCAATCCCATGTTCATCATGGTCATCATCATCATCAAATACCCCCTCATCTGCTAGGGTATGCCATGCTCTCAATAATTTTTTAAGAAACCTTTGTTGATGAAGCAACTCATGCAAATTTTGAGTATTCTGGTGCAACTCTTTAATGAGATTCAAGTGCAGATACACATTGTGTGTGTTCCCTCCATGCTTGTGAAACCATATATATGCTTTCTCTATTGCACCAACAAAATCGGTCACCCATGCCTTGGGTTTATGCAAACAATTTTGTGCAATATCATGCTCAAGAATGTAATATTGCTCCAATAATGTTAATGAACAATGTCGGGCTTTGTGATCATCATGCCCGCATTGTGACGATGGTTTATTGCCACATTTTTCCCATTTATGGCTATTTTCCCCACAAAAAATACAAAGCTGCTTACACTTTTTTCCCATGCCTTCATTTTGCATCAATGTTGGTCTTCAAAATATGGCACATGCACTTACAAGTTTCTTGCCATCATGTCGATGACGAGCTTTGCAGCGGAAAAATTTCCAGGCGTGTTCGAGTGACCACTTACATACACACACAGCTCATCCCTTTGTCATTATGAGCTTCATGTTAGAGGCGTGGGAAATGCCGCTAACAGTAATTAATATTTGAGTTATGATTATGTGGGTTTTTTTTTTAATAAAAATAATGGTTCACGGAAAACCTGTACAGATGCATTGCCATCACTGTCGTTCTGTGATCGCCACCACTATCGAGAAGCTTGTACAATCTGATTCGATTTAGAATTCTCTACTGCCGAGCCATACTACGACAGCCCGTGTACGATGATGGTGATGCGTCATGAATAGCATAGCTTTGCCTTGCGCTGATCTGTACCAGCTTTGTTGCTCTGCTACCCTCAATGGTTGCCCGCACCACTTGCTTCGAATGCAAAGTTTACGGCCGCCTTATGGTTGCGTGACTCAGTAGTTTGCATCTCGTCACCTGATAGCGCGCAAGGAGGCGGTACTTTTTTGGCCTTCACAAAAGTTTGAAGCAGCGGCAGGGCTCTCAAGCATTTACTGTAACCACCTCCCCATCCCTAGCATGGCAACACGGGGCCGAGAGAAGCGCAAAACTCTTCTCGCAGACTTGGTGGTTACACTCCTTGGTGGCTTGGCCATTGTGCTGGCTCAGTCCTTGCTTATGGAAAAGCTTTTTGGCTTGCAAAAACAGCATCACAGAAATTAAAGGCGCTGCCTGCTCCGAGATGACATTACGCGCCCCATCTCATCAAATCTCCCACAGTGCTTCTAGGTCCGCTCCCATCCGAGATACTAAGACACCAACCAGGATCGCCATGTGTAGAAGGGGGAGAAAGAGAGAGGTGGCCGTTAGCGGTTAGAGCACGAGCATGAGAGAGAGATGACGTGAGAGAGAGAGAGAGGCGTAACTTTTCCATTCATTCACATGAGCTTGATTCCTTGATTACAACATAAGGAGTCTCTTTTATAAAGTTCCCATGCCCCTTGGCACTTCCCTCAAGGTGCCTCTTTATTCCTCCCATAGACCTTAGTCTAAAGCTTAGGGAGTGGTGCACTTTATGGTTCAACAATGACGGAAATCAAAGTAAGTCGATTAGAGGAGACGGAAAAATTTGTGAGCGGCAATTAAGCCAGTGCAAAGCATAAGGAGCAAGAAGATGCAAAATAATTGATAATAAATGACGGTTGATGATTGAGGCAGTGAGTAGATTGAAGCTTGCAGGATCCACGGGGCAATTGAAGCAATTAAAGTGGCATAAGAGAACTTTTATCACCGTCATCAGCTAATGTTTGATTAATCATTTTGTTAATCCCGGTTTCGTTAACAGCCCGGTTAATTCTATAAAGCAGGATCTTAAACTCCTAGTTAGCAGATGATCCAAGTGACAGCACTGTTAACAGCCCGCCTTGGCAAAGAAATAAGTTGTATGCAAAGTATTAATCAATTAATTGACGGGTACGATGATTGCCAGTGTCAATTTCATCTGGTGTTCTTGTTCTCTCTCTTTCACACCTCTCACAGGCAGAGGCCCGGTGCCTACCTAGCTCACGTAGTGAACACATATCCCCCAACAGCGATCCATATTCCTGTGACAGAAATTTACATTAAACTAGTACCATAGCTAGAGAGTGTCACAGAGAGTCTAGTGGTCCTTCCAGAGTTGAAATTGGGTGCAAGAAACCCTTCCAACAGCTCAGTACTGATAGAAGCTCAAGAAAAGTGACAAAATCATTTTAGCTTCCAATCCAGAGATTCATTTCTTAAAATTTGATACCATAACATCCCTTAATCATGCTGGAGTTGATGGTATCAACAAAAGTTCAAATGGCTTTCCAACATGGATCGCGATCCATGTTCCTCTGAGCCAGAATAGAGACAGAAACTTACCACACAAGGAGCTAGGCCATAGCAACTAGGTGCTTCTTTCAAAATTGAAATTGGATCAAAATTATCTAGGCTGTGTAGGGAATTGTGTGCCAAGTTTTGTCAAACAAAAGCAAGAACTAACAAGAACAGCTGTAAGCTTATAGCTATCAAGCACATTCTTGACAAATTACAGGTACTAGAAGATACTTTCCAGCCAGCAAGAACAAACAAGAGATTCAAAATATTTAATGAGGTAATTCGGTTTGGATTTTTCTTGTTATTAACAATTATTCATGAATCTGCGATTAGAAAGATTATACCAGAATAGGAAGCACAACATCTTTGATCAAGGGAGAATCACTCCACAGAAGAAAGTGTGAATCAAAGACCACTACCACCTTTGGAACCCATTTTAGAGGAAAGTTTCTCGGACACTTCGTCTGAGAGATCATACGGCCTCATGACTGAAGATTCTAACAAGTTAACCCATAAGGGAACAGATTTGATGGGTGGAGGTCCTTCACAGGCCACATCTGATGTGAAGTTGTTGTATCTGAAGTTTCAATTTGAAAATGTGCTTAAAGACAAAATCTATAAGGATGGAATGGACCGCTACTGTATTAAGTTGGAAAATAGGCCGAGCAAGTTCAGAGACCTTGTAGATGTTGATTATGACAGTGATAGGTATTTCGATCGAGAGAGAATGATGTGCTTAGTGGTTCATAACCCATATATTGTGGATAAATTGGGAATGACCGGCCCCAAGGACAAAGTAGATAATGAATTGGCCGATGCACCACCCAAAATGGAGAAACACAGACGCACCAATGAGACTGAGTGCCTTAACACAGACACCACATATGTGGGGCTTTATAGGTTTAATAATTGAGAAAAAACACTCTATTATAGATGTGACAAGCCCCGCATCAAAGAATTAACCGACCAAAAAAACTTGTATGTTTACACTTACACGGAGGGTAGAAGTATTCAGGTGGTCGTAATGGACAAGTATTCCCAAAAATACTCCCCAGTGGACCAGAAGGAGTTAGAGCGATATACATATTTTGGAGGACCACTCCACCAATACTATGTAAATCCAGAAGCTGAAAAAACCACGACTACTCACATGAGACCTGAGACTGTACTTGAGAGTCCCTTGAGAACAAGAGTGGAGGATTCTTATGGACATGAATGAATTTCGAGAACAGAACCCTTAGGGTCAACAACGACTAGGGCTTCCATGAACACACATAGGGGCAGCTCTATTCCTCAATTCACTTACATCACTGGAATCCCTCCGACTATCACAAGAGATTGAATTGATGAACGTAGGGCGGATAGGATACCACTATTAGTACCAAGAGGAGATTACGAACCAAGAGAAGCCATCCCAGGGGGACCAGGAGTTGTTAGAATGGTTGCAGAGTCCAGGCGTATGCGACCATCCAAAGTGTCAAAATGCTTACCCAAAAAGTATAATGGATATGGCAATCCGTATGCCCATGTTTCAACCTTCAAACAAGTATTGAGAGCTAAACAGGTGACTGATTTCCACACTCACTATGAAGGATTTGGGTTGACATTGGAAGGTAATGCCCTGACTTGGTTTCAATTATTAAACAACTTGGAATTCCCAAGTATTGAGCAACTTCTCCGAGAATTCGCTGAGAAATTCTCAAAAAAAGGGATCAAGCATAACATTGTCTCCCAGATCTTGGGGGGTTCACTGTGTGTAAAACTACCATATCACGTGCGTTCAAGACATGTTTGTAAAACCCCTTATCTGTGAATTTTGTTAAGAATATAATGTACCCTTTTCTTTTAAAATTTGTAAGTTTTTTTCAAATTTGAAAAAATAATGCCCTTATGTATATATATTTTCGTAAGTTTCAAGAACTTTAAATACCCTTCTGTTGAACTCACGTGATAAGTTACATGTTTATTAGGTGACCTCCCCGGGTCCCAGATGTATGCATATAGGCAAAAGAAATAGGAAAAAGTCAAAGAAGCATCGCTTCGTTTCAGGCAGTACATAGAAAGATGCCCTAGTCGAGAACTACCTCAGGATGAACTACCTCAGGATGAAAGACTATCAAGCTAGAGGAAATCCACATGGAGCATGAGCTCTACCCAAATAACATCCAATCGTTGTATGGAGATGCAGGCACATCGATATCGGAAGACAGTAAACCACAGTCGTTGAAGACTTTACCTTCATTTATTGGTAACCATGAAACTCGATCAGAGGTAAGGAAAGTTACATCTCAATGGAAATCCAATCCTAAGATGATGATGTCATCACCTATCCGTTGTACACTGACTTTGTCAGAGTTGCTGAACATTAGACCACATCTTTGGGACGAGGTCACCAAAAAAATGGAAAAAATAGGGCTTGTAATTCCTTCAATAGAGGTTTCTCGAAACACGTTAAAAACACAACCCTTGAAGTAAACTAAACATGAGCCAGTGCCTGTAAACAAGGTAGGGGACTAGTGTGAAGGTGAAGGAGGAAATACTACCCTACCGGTAGAGTACAAGGATGTAAAATCGATAGCGATATTGGACAGTGGAGCCGGAATTGCTATAGCCACCAAAGTAATGTGGAAAAAATGGGGAAAACCTGCTCTAAGAAAAAGGAGAATGAAACTTCAACTAGTGGATGGGTACCTGGAGAGACCTATTGGCATCTTGGAGCAGATTGTAGTAACCTCTTGTGGAATTGCATATGAACACATGCACCTTTGCTATTATGAATTTTGATGAGAGCAGCAATTTTGACATCATTCTGGGCAGACCATTCATGCGTCAGCTCAGAATGGTCCAAGATTGGGGCTACGACTATATCTATCTTAGGAACAAGGATGTCACTACAAAAATTAGTGTTACAGATCATAGCTATAAAGACGTAGACATAGACCCAGGAGAAGACCTACATTCCACAATTGACTAGGAAGGAGGAGTACGGGCTTGGCTCCAGAACAAAGCTTAGCAATGGACAGGAGAAGCTTCGGATTTGGGAAGTCTAAAAAAGGAAGACTGCATTCTTGATAGGACTGCACAAGATGAAGCATACATACCAGAGCCTTTTCCAGAGGAGACAGCCAAACCATTTGGATGGCAACAAATACTAGCTACTCTTGATGTTTGTGTCAATGAAGTGACCCTCACCAAATTTTGTGACGAGGAAGGGTACAATATCATTACATTCCAAACTATGAATGTTCGCCTAGCTCCAAAGAGTGAGGAAGACGTACCTGACAAGGAAGGGCTGGCCGAGTGCCGACGCATAGTGGACAAAATCTTTGTAAGGGAACTTGTCCAAATGAATGACGAAGAAGAGTTTCAAGATTCGACTGATAATACGCTAGAGGATAACATAGACAATGAGTCTTCCAGAATATCAAACGAAAGGATCGCCGAGTGATCTACTATGATTTCCCAAACCAAAACCCTCGAAGACAATGCAGATATCGAGATAAACGCAGAAACAACCACAACAAGCACCACGAGGACTCAGTACCTCTTTTAACTCACAAAACATAATACTTGAGGTTAGTCGAAGCGACTGACTGCCTCAAGGACAGGATATCAAAGCGATGTATGAAACATGACTCAACCAAAACAACATCAAAACATAAACCAAAAAAAGAGAAAAATACCGAAAAATCGTCTAAGTTGTCCAAAATAGAACGCAAAGTCAAATACAATGATTTAAAATGGGCATTGAAAGAAACTTGGACAACCAAAATGGAAACTGACGAGGAATCAAATGATGATAAATTCGATGCACCATCCCACTATAAGAAGTATACCATTCAGGATAGGAAGATAGTGGTGCAAAAACCCAATCGAGATCCCAAAGAACCAGGAACTTCATATGATGGGCCTAAAACACAAAAAGCATTAACTTAGCAGAACCCAGAGAGGAGCCTCAACCAGCCTATATTGCCACGGACCTTACTAAAGAGGAAGAGCAACTTCTAGTCGATACGCTCAGGCAATATAAAGATGTCTTCGCATGGTCTTACAAAGATTTTAAGGGGATAGATCCGGAGATATGTCAACACACGATTCCCCTTAAGAGTGAGGCCATACCACGCAGACAACGTCCTTACACGTGCAATGAAACTTTTGCACAGAAAATCAAGGGGGAAATAGAAAAATTAAAGGACGCCGAGTTTATCTACGAGATTGAGCACACAGAGTGGGTGTCCCCGATTGTGGTGGTACCCAAAAAGAATTGCAAACTGTGAGTTTGTGTAAATCTCAAGCAAGTAAATGCAGCCACCATTAGGGATAACTATTTACTGCCAATAACTGATCATGTTATTGAGAGGGTAGCAGGGAAAGAAGCCTATAATTTCTTGGATGGGTTCTCAGGCTATGATTAAGGCGGAAGATCGACATAAGACAGCTTTTACGATAGAGTGGGGTATATTTGCATATAGGTTAATGCCTTTTGGCTTGACCAATGCCCCAGCCACATTTCAAAGACTAATGACCCACGCATTGAAATAATATCTCAGACAATTTATGGAGATCTACATGGATCATCTTTGTGTTCATTCCCATCGACGAAGTGACCACATCACTCATCTGAGTAAAGTCTTTGAAAAGTGCAGAACGTATCGTATTTTCTTAAACCCGGAAAAATGTGCCTTCATGGTGAGACAGGGAAGAATTCTAGGCCACATAGTGTCAAAAAACAGCATTTCAACTGATTAAGAAAAGGTGCAGACAGTTGCAGGACTACCGAGACCAACGAAGATAAAAGAAGTGCAAGCATTTATGGGGCATTGCCAATACTACCGGGGGTTTCATATATATGTATGTTGTAATAGCTAAGCCATTGTACGCCCTCATAACTAAGTTTGAATGGACGGAGGAATGTGAGCAGTCTTTCCAAAAATTGAAGCAACATTTGATTTCAGCTCCAATTTTGTAATCCCTTGACTGGAGAAAAATCTTCCATGTCCATGTGGATTCGTCAGTCTATGCCATTGGGTGCATATTACCCCAGCTAAGAGAGAAGAAAATGGATTTTCCCATTTTCTACTCCAGTCGACAACTAAACAACACAAAGTAAAATTATACCACCACGGAAAGAGAGGGCCTGGGAATGATCTATGCTATCAAGAAATTTAGACACTACCTTCTAGCAAACAAGTTTGTCTTCTTTGTGGATCATCAAGCGCTGTTATATCTAATAAACAGACCTTGTAATACTGGAAGAATTGTTCTTTGGTTTATACTGTTGCTTGAGTTTGAATTCATGGTGGTTGTAAAAAAGGGGCCACACACCAGAGAGTAGATCATCTTTCACGACTATTTCATGGGGAAGCACCTACGGGTGTCCATGATGAACTTTCTGATTCATAGAAATGGTGCCGCGATGGAGCAAAGAAATCATGCCACTACTCACAATCGGCTCTTTGCAGATAGAAAGACAACCATCAATGATCCAACAAACACAAAATCTCATCCTTTTATCAGGACGGCTGTACAAACACGGTAAGGATTGGATACTGAGACTATGTGTACAGCTTGAAGATACCACCTACCACCTCAAACAAGCTCATACAAAATACGAGATTTCACACTGGTGAAATACTGACAAGCCAACGGTTACAAAGACTGGGCATCTACTGGCCAAACATGGAATACAGTGTCCATAATGTAAAATCCTACGAGATAATTGTATAATACAGCCCCTAGTGGAACACGCCACAATGTTTCGGGTAGTACAAGCACCTAAATGGAGTGCTCACATCATGGAGTACTTAAAAAACAAAACCTTTCTAGAAAAATGGAACAAATCAAAAAGGAAAAATGTCGAGGAAGAGGCCAAACACTATTTGCTCATTCCAACCAATTGTATAGGCGGGGAAAAGACAAACAATTACGGCTGTGTGCCACAAAAACTGAATATTATGCCATCCTAGATCAAGCACACGTGGGACAACCTGGAGGACACTTATCCACCGATAAAACGGCAAAGCTAGTGCTAAACTTAGGTATATGTTGGACGATCCTATTCATGGATGCAACCACATACCTCAAACGATGTGACGAATGTCAACGCACGAAGCCACCCCTATGGAGAGATGACATGCCACTGAGGTCGATGATGGGAGTTCCCGCTTTTGCCAAATAGGGCATTGACTTCATTGGTCCCATTAACCCTCTAGGATACAGGACACACCCACAATACATTATTGTAGCAATGGATTACATGATGAAGTGGGCGGAAGCCAAAGCAGCCCAAAAAAATTGATGCAAGGACTACCTCTCAATTCCTGTTCGAAAATGTCTTTACGCGGTATGGACTACCAATCGAAATAGTAAGCGACAGAGGAACACACTTTGTGAACGACGTCATTGAGACTCTCCTTGACGAATTCATGGTGGTCAATTACATCATCCGCAAGACAACGGACTGGCAGAGAGCACCAATAAAATCCTATGCACCGTGCTCACCAAAATAGTCAGTGACTCAAGAAATGATTGGGATCATAAATTACACACCGCTTTGTGGGCTTACCGTGTAGCTTTTAAAACTTCCATTGGTACGACTCCCTTTAACCTGGTCTTTGGAATGAATGTGATACTACCATTGGAATTCCTAGTCAAATCCCTCAGAGTGGCAACACAATTAGGATGGATGGGCCATGAGCTGTCAGAGAGACTAGACACCCTAGAACAGCTAGAAACTAGACTCAAAGCGATAGCTAGCATATATGCTCAAAAAAAGCAAATGAAAAGCTTTTTATGATCAACATGTGATTGGTAAGGAGTTCCACAGAGGGAATTACGTTCTCATGTATACCCTGAAACAACACTCCAAAAAACTCAAAAAGCGAGGAATGGGGTCTTTTGTGATCCATGATATATCGAAAGTGGCGCCGTTAAACTTGCAACATTGACAGGAGAGGAGATGCCTGATTGGACGAGTGGTTTTTGCAGGTTAAAGAAATATCTTCTTCCCTTGATACCAGACGAACTCGCAACACTACATGCAGCAGCTCAACATAGATGTCAAGCACAGGACATTTGGGAACAAGCACATCAGGAGGCCAAACTCACAATATTGAAACGCAGGGAACAATCAAACGTCCAGAGGAAAGAACAACGGGCAGTGGCTAATCAGCATGCTCTGATAGCATCCATACAAAACGGGACTGCATGGTTAGGAGGAATGGATCTACGTATTCAGTTACAACTTGCCGCCAACGGCGCCACCAAAAGAGCATTATTGGATACAGGGGCTAGAGCTAATGTGGTTAACTACTCCACTTTCAAAAAAATCACAGAGAAACCTCTAATGCCAAACACTATTGGGGTTCAAGGTCGCCAATAGAGGTACTATGGACAGTCTAGGTCACATAAATTTTCCAATCAACATTGATGGAACAATTTATCCACATCAATTTCATGTGGTCGAAGATCATCAACTGAACGAAGTAGTTATTCTGGGAGTTCCGTGGATACACACTTATCACGCAACACCAAACTGGCAGGACAACACTTTACGCATCGAACATGATGGCCAATCTTTAGCCACGCCATTCGTACAAACGGACTATGAATGGGAACCTCTACCTTTGCCACAGGCGACAGCTCAACAATCATCCACCCCCATGGTTACAAAAATATGGGTTAAGAAATCAATCATGCAAACCAAGCCCAGGCAATTGTGGATACCTAAATTCCAAATCAATACACGTAAACCTACATTGCCTACCAAAAAATTAAACCATCACGAATTGCCCACCGCTGTTGTCAAACGGCCTAAACCGATGGACCACTCTCTTCGACATCCAACCACACTCAAATGGGTATGGAAACCAAAACAACATCGCCTTCACGAAGCCTCTTCTAGTGGCTCCACCCCTAGGGAACTTTGATGGAAACCCAAAAAATTCCAACAATCGACACCATCGGCAACATCAAAACTTTTGCAATTCATAGTCAAATTCACAGTCAAACACAGAGCACGCCTTCTACAATTACTATTGTTCGGGCCACGCAGCTTCCAAGGAACCTCGCCACCAGCAGCCACTGAACCTATTGTTTAGCACCTATCTCTTGCACAGACATTTTTTTTTCCCATGCATATCCTCCATGAGCATGATAGAGCCACACTATACGGCTATGCATATACACGTGATTTATTCCCATGCACTCTGACACATGCTCATCGCGGAAAACTTACTTTAGGAAGAGGGGAACAAAGGTTGGAGTACCACTTGTATATACCATTATTATCATCCTATTTCCTTTATTTTCTTTTTGTTTCCTTTCTTTCCCGTTTCCTAAAAAAACACGTTTTTCGGAGCCTGACAAACTCTTGGTGAGCATAATCATTAGCCATACCATCACGATCTAATACCAGAATAAGAGTATGTATATAAGGGAGGTGACACTAATTTTGGCTAACTTTTGGCCGACTAATAATCATTGTAAATAATTTTCTTTTACAAACACGCAAAAAATAACAGGTAATCAACAAAAATTGATAAGTCAAGCCAAGAAAGTCAGAATTGACTTTTGAAAGAAAATGCCAAAACTTCAAAGCAAGGACTACAAACATGGCAAATATGGAAAAATTCAACCCAAAATGAATTTTGGACCAACTTCTGAAGGATCAAACCGGCAGATCGGATGCCATTTATAGACCGAGTGTCAGAATGAAGAACGGTTCGAACCACAGGTGATGTGCCCAACAAGATATGAGCAATGAAGGTAAGTATAAATGGGGCATTCTGGGTAGCCTGGGATCATATAGTCAAAAAAGTGCAACAAAACCTCACTTGCATTCAGAGAGAGAGAGAGAGAGCCACAGAAGCATAGGGTTTTTGGATTTGCTTCTGCCTACTGCGACCACCTCGGTGGATCTCACTACACGAGATTTGACAGGTATGATCATAAACCTTGCAAGAGCATGTGTATGTGACCCATACTGCATCAACAGTACCAAAACAACAAATCGAAGCAGTACAAGGTTACAAAATCAACAAACTCACAGGGCCAATGTGGGAGTCCAAAACCCATCGGAAACAAGAAAAATTTCATGAGTAGACCCCAACTACCTGGTAGAATCAGCCAAGCTAAGAACAGTGGGAAAAGGTGTTGGAACATGAATCACGCGATCCATGTTTCCAAAACCCTAAAATCAAGGAAACTTCTACATGAGCAACTATATAGGCCCAGGAACAAAACCCCATTACTATTTTTGCAAAATGCTTCCCAACACGGATCGCGATCCATGTACCTTTTTGCTAAGATCAGGATCAAAGAGGTTCATTAGTTGGACAATGTACCAATAGTATTGGGGTTGCAAAATGATCACAAAAAAATGCTCCAAGATCATCAGATCCACCGGAATTTCTACAGTCAGTTTGTAAATGGTCTTTTGGTCAAAAGTACTGCTAAAGTAATTTGAGAAACTTAAAACTTTTCTTGAAGTCTGTCAACAAGCAATTGTAACCTAAGAATAGTGATGGGATCAAAACCGAAGAAAAAGTATACTTGCAAAATGGTGAAACTTTCAAGATTCAGTTTGCCTTCCCAAAAGAATTCAAAGTCTGGGGAAACTTGCCAGGGAACCAAGCAAAGCTATGAACTACAGACCTCAACCATCAGAGATCAATGCAAGGAGAGATTTCAGGAAAAACATGACTCCAAAAGTGGTGACCAGAAACAGATTTGGTCAAAACGAAAAACATATGGCCATAAACTAAGAAATGGGACAAACTATGGAAAAACATGTCCAAAATTGAAAAAATTTCACAGTGTACTAGGAAAACCTATAGGAACCAATGTACACAAGAACTCTATCCAAATGCTTCCCAACATGGATCGCTATCCATGTTGGCCAAAATAAGTAAAACCCATGCCATTCGATTCAGTATGATCAAGAAATCCAAGCCATGAAGTTTCAAGCCATTTGAATCCCAAAAATCCACTTCCAAAAGCCAAAATCTCTGAATCTATACATGATTTCCAAAATTTAGCCCAAGTATCAAACCATTGATCCAAATCTTAAACTTTTTAGACCAAGTCATAATCAAGATGAACCCTACCAGATGGTATCAGTAGCTTTCCAAAATATTTCCCAACATGGATCGTGATCCATGTACCTTTAGCTCTAAATCAAGAGAAAATTGCTCAGTAGCATCCCCTAATGCCCAGGGACAACTTCCCAAAGTTAGAATTTTAAAATGCTTTCCAACATGGATCGCGATCCATGTTCCTTGTTGCCAAAATCTATCTGTTTCATTACAGATTTGTGCCTATAGTAATCCTAGGTGCACTGGTGAAATTTGGTCAAATTTGGTGTAGTTTTGACAGAGTTAAGCTCTTTTTTTAATTTTATGGTCAAGTTTACACTTTCCGACAATTTTGACCAATGGCTAAAACCTAATTTCATTTGCAAACTAGCAAAAACAAGATGCATCGAAGGAAAGCACAGAGGGAGTGGCATGTGGCACCCTATGAGATAACCGATATCTCATCAAATGAGAAAGCTCACCTCACCGAACAAGTATTTGAAGCAATTTTGGAAAACATTTTCATTGGAAGGTTCCAAGCCGCAAATGGAGAGATTGTAAAGACCACCATCTTTCCCGAGGAAATGTGGACTTTGCACCGAAAACCAGAAGTGCAAGGAGGGGTCACGTATTTGTTGGGGTATAAAGCCCAATGTGGTCGCCCAGGTAAGTGGGCGGGCAGCCAGGTATGTACACATATTCTTTTGTAAAAACCTAATAAGAACTCACTATGCTCTACACATTACAGTAGAGCGAGTTCACCATATCCTCGTGCTCTTCTTCTCGCACTCTCTCTCGCGTCTCACTTCCACTCGTACTCCTTCAACTGGTATCAGATCTTAGATCGAGGCTCGGGGAAGAACTGCAGGAGGCTAGAGTCACCAGCTCAGATTGGAGTGAAATTCGACAGGCGAAGACACAGCCCCAAATCTCGTGGGATAGGCCGATGGGCTCGGTGTGCTGAGAATTTCATTCTGAGGTCATCTCGATCACTGTTCGGCTTCGACAAAGGTCTGCGCAGACCATTTTCGACTACGTGGTCTCGGCGAGTGCAGATCCGACTCTGCAAATTTGGGGTTTTCGGCCTACCACTGTAGGTGGTGAGGATATCGACACTCCCAGAGTGTTGATTTGTGGTTGTCTACACATCGAAGGACAGCTCACAGTTCTTGGAGGCGTGTCACATACGACACGGGCGCATCTACACACAGACTGTAGGCAACATCCACTAGTTCATCAGGTAGCTTGTGTTTGCTGCTTGATATTCCAGATTTCATCCTGACATTGCAGGTACTTCCACATGGGATGTATTGTCAGAGATGATGTATGTATGTTGAGGGTTTGCTGGCTGTGAGTCACGCAGCAAACAACCGCCGCAGCGGTTACAGCATACAGTGGGAAATTTGTGGATGTATGACTTTGTGGGAAGTCTATGTACTGTCAGATTTACTGCAGCCTTTGTTGAGGGTCGAGTGAGGTTTTATTGAGCTGTGGGATTCTCGAATGTTGAGATCCTTTAGGTGATATAGGTCTTGGAGTGATCCCTCGAGCACCCTTAGATAGGCAGCTAGGATGTATTGACTGTGAGTTAGACAGTTGGGATTGCATCTTTGCTTTACTGCCGTTGAGGCATTGTCACAGTCTATGCTTACAGGACAGTGATAGGACAGTCAGAGACAGTACAGGTGCAGGACAGGTTTACCCACAGCTTACAGTGTTAGAGAGACAGTGTTTTTTGAGCTGTTTTTGGTCTGTTTTTGAGTACACCAGAGCCATTTTACAAAGGAGACTCTGCCGAAATTTATGCAAAATCTGAAGCTTTCTTGGTTCATTTGACAGGTTGATATTGGTTCAAAGGTCAGTTTACAGGGGAAACTCTGCCGAATTTTTCCAGGAAAGTAAACTACTGTGAAGCGTAGCTATGGCTGGATCACAGGACACTGCTCTTTACAATACCAAGAAGCTGGATGGAACCAATTTCCCATTGTGGAAGAAGTAGATTTGCCACGTGTTGGTACAAAAGAAGCAGATAAAACCTATAAAGCTCAAGGGGATAAAACCAGAAGATATGGACGAAGATGAATGGAGCGAAATGGATGAATTGGCACTTTCTACCATTATGCTGACTTTGGCAGAAAGCGTTTACTTCAATGTAGTAGACGAGATGTCGGCTTATCAAGCATGGTTAAAGCTGAGTGATCTTTATGAGAAGCAGAGTGCAACTTCACAGGTATACTGGCTTAAGAAGCTTGTTGACTTGAAGATGAAAGAAGGGACACCTATGCCCAATCATCTGAATGAATTCAACACAATCTACAGTCAGTTGTCAACTCAAGGTGTCAAGTTTGATGAACCTGTTAGAGCTATGTTCCTCTTGATCACATTGCCGGAAAGTTGGGACATTTTTTGCACAGCTTTGAGTAATTCTGCACCTCCAGATGGTTTGAACATAGCAGGTGTAGAAGGAAGTCTGCTTACTGAAGAAACCAATAGAAAGACAATGGACAAAGGCAAAGGAACAGCCTTAGTTGTCAGGGGAAGGACCAAAGAAAATTACAAATGTGGAAAGAGGAATCAGTCTCGTAGCAAGTCCGCAGTGCTAAAGGCAAGAGTGACATAGAATGCTACCATTGTGGCAAGAAGGGTCACATGAAAAGAGACTGCAGAGAATGGAAAGCAGAGAAAAGGGCAAAGAGAAAGCTGAAGACCATGGTGAGAAGAACAAGTCCTCAGTGAAGATTCAAGAAATAAATGTGACAAACACTATTGCAGAGGATGACAGTCTAGTGTCAGGAGACATCTACTTCTTGAAGAATACAATGGACTCAGCTCTTCTTACAGCATCTGATGGAAATGCACTGAGTGACTAGATTATAGACTCAGGGGCATCACTTCATGTGTCTCCAAACAAGGAGTGGTTTACCTCTTATGTGACCACTAAAGATCATGTTCGGCTAGGCAATGGGCAGACATGTGAGATCTTAGGTGTTGGAGATGTTCAATTGAAGTTTCAGAATGGCTCTTCTTTCATGCTGAAGAATGTGAGACATGTTCCCGCAATTACAAAGAGCTTGATCAACACAGGTTTACTTGATGATGCTGGCTACGTCACCACTTTTGGATAGAACATGTGGAAGATATCCAAGGGTTCTATGACAGTAGCACATGGAGTAACGTCTTGGAGGACTTTACATGATTTATGTATCAAATGTCTCTAAAAATGTAATCAATGTAACCAAGCAGCGAACGTTTCTTTGTGGCATAGCCGGTTAGGACATATGTCCAAGAAGGGAATGGAAATCTTGTCTCGTTTTGGTTATTTTCCTGGATTTTCATTTAATGATTTTGAACTCTGTGAACATTGTCTGTATGGTAAGCAAACATAGCAGCCACATAAGCATAGAAGCAGTAGAAGAGATACATAGTTGGCACTTGTTCATAGTGATTTGTGTGGACCTATGCCTAACCTATCTCTAGGGGGAGCTTCTTACTTTATGACATTTATAGATGATTACTCGAGGAAAGTATGGGTTTACTTTCTCAAGCACAAGGATGAAGCGTTTAGTGTTTTCAAAACGTTTGTGACACTTGTGGAGAATCAGAGTGGCAAGAAGCTTAAATGCTTACGCACTGACAATGGTGGAGAGTATGTTTCAAAGGCCTTTCAGGACTTTTGTGAGTCAAAAGGTATAAAACGTGAACTTACTGCTCCTTACAATCCTCCTCAAAATGGTGT